>NC_025998.2:98678817-98978817 GCF_000442705.2 Elaeis guineensis | reverse complement strand
TAAATAGATCTATTCAACTTGCATACCTGATTTGCTCTCCCACTAGGGACAAATCCCTCTGGCTGAGTCATATAGACTTTTTCCTCAAGGTTTCCAATGAGAAAGGCAGTCTTGACATCCATCTGTCAGATCTCATAGTCATGGTATGCTGCAATAGCAAGCATTATCCGAATAGGCTTGAGCATGGCTACCGATGAAAAGATTTCTTCATAATTAACATCTTATTTTGGTTTGAAACTTTTTGCTACCAGCCTGACCTTAGAGGTCTCTACTTGGCCATCTGCTCCAATCTTCTTTTTGAAGACCCATTTGTAGCCTATTGGGGTCACACCCTCCGGCCATCAACAAAAGTCCAAACTTGGTTAGTATACATTGTTAGGATTTGATGCCTCAAGATTCGATCTACATTGAGCCCACAGTGAAGTCCATCATAAAAAATAAAGTGCAACGAGATCAAGATCACCTTAAACGAAGCTCAGATGGAGGAGATATGCGTGAGAGAAGTCGACACGAAATTTGGAGCGGTGGAGGACCGCCGGCGGAGTGGTGGTGGCACGGCCACATGCTGTGGGGTGCGGCAGTGCATGGCTGGGTGCGGCAGGGTGTGGCCCAGCATGCGGTGCCTAGCCCAGGCTCGGGCACATGGGGCACGGCCTAGGCCTAGGTGCACTGGGAGCCCATTTGCCGGTCCACAATGGATCGGATGGTGCACAGCCCACCTCATGGACCGCATGGGCATTTTTCATGTGTTTTCACAGTCCATGACACTATTCTTTGGATCAATTGTAATCAGATAGCTCTGGTAGCTTGCAGTCTCAATCCAACAGTTTAGCACTTGATTTGAGCTTGATTAGGAGTCCTAATCCATTTCTAATTGATGTTTAAGGCCTTTAAAAGGTCTGATGCCTGGAATAGAGGTTGTGTGGTGGTGCAGACGGCCTAGTGTCATGCGACTATGGAAAACCCGAACCCAAGGAGAGAGAGAGCACACGATGCTTAAAAGAAGGAGTAGGGAGGCTCCTAGATAGCAGACAGTAGTCATTTCAGGGGTTCAGGGGGATCTTCCTAAAGAGAGAGCTTTTGTGAGGGAGAACTTCTTGTGAAAGAGAAATTGGGTTTACGAGAGTTGAGGATGAGATCTCTTCTTGTAATATTTCTTTTCTCATAGTGAAGTTTGCATGCCCCATGGAGGTGAGCCTTTTTTTTTGGCTGATCCACATATTTTGATTGTTTATGTTCTATTTCTTCTTTCTTCCTGCTACATCATACAGTATCAAAAAGATCTTGAGAGGTGGTGTCCTGACCAGACATCCACCCCAAGAAGCGGTATCAAAGCGAGGTAGTATAAGGATGCAGATTACAATGGTGGTGAGCAAGACTGAAGATGGAGAAGACAGGATCAATCAAAATGGAGATCAACAAGTTTGATGGAAAGAGTAATTTTTTCTTATGGCAGGCAACGGTGAAGGATGTGCTCATCCAGCAAAGGTTGATCGATGCTCTCTTGTGTCAGAAGAAGCTGACCACCATGGAGGTGCGGGATTAGAAATGACTACAGATGTAGGTGATGAGTACCATCTGTATGTACCTAGTGGATGAGGTGGTGATCCATATGCTTAGCAAGACTTCTCCAATGGTGCTGTGGTCGAAGCTCGAGGAGTTATACATGACGAAATCTCTCACCAACACTCTTTTTCTCTGGAGGCAGTTTTATCAGCTACGGATGATTGAGGAACAGAGCATGCAGGAGTATTTAAGCCACTTCCAGAAGATCCTCGACCTTCTTAGTATTGGCAAGAATGTTGAGGAGAAGACCAGGGTGCTGGTTTTGCTAGCATCGCTTCCACCTTCATATAAGTCCTTGGTGACTGCTCTTCTAATGGGGAAGAGCACCATCAAGATGGATGAGATCACCACAGTGATACTCTAGAATGAGGTTCTCAGGAGGGAGAACCCAGCTTCGAGCTCAAATGGCGATAGCTCAGCTTTGGTGGTTTCTGAAGGAGCAGGAGGCGGTAGATGGAGTGACAGGAGATCACGACGAGGATAGTCTAAGTCCAGAAGGGACTTGAGTAATATTAGGTGTTACTAGTGTGAAGAGTTGGGGCATCTAGCTAGAGATTGCTCTCAACTCAAAGATCGAATAATGGCTGTTGTAGTGACGGCTAGCAGCGATTTAGAGGAAGATATCCTGAAGATATCTGATGAGGTATCTACTTCTTCTCAGTAATGGATTTTAGATTCTACATACACGTATCATGTATGTTGTAGAGAGAAGCAGTTTGACTCTCTAGAGAATAGTGAGGGCACTATTTATCTGTCGGATGGATCAAGCTGTGCAATCAGAGGCATCGGGATGGTCAGCTGGAGGACACATGATGGTGCAGTGAGAAAATTGGAGGAGGTCCAATACATACCTGATTTCAAGCAGAATCTTATCTCACTGAGTAGACTGGATTCGAGAGGCTACAAGACAGTAGCTGGTGGAGGAATCCTGAAGGTGCTACACGGTGATAGGATTGTTTTGAAGGAGAAGAAGGGGAGGAGAGGACATTATTAGCTGATGGGGAGCCTAGTGTGAGGTGGAGCTTCAGGAGCTAGGTGGAGCCTAGAGCGAGGTGGAGCTCTAGGTGGAGGTGGATCGGGCATGAGATAGGAGACTCGGGAGGATGAGAAGCGACGTCGCAAGGTGAGATTCCTATTACCACAGGATGATTCCTCGATTAGGTATCAGGTTAGGAGGAGCATAGCATATGATGGAGATGGGATTGAGCAGTCTGGCTCGACTCCCATGTTTGCCCAACCATGATCAGCAGGCAATTGGCCCAAGGTATGGGGGCGAGGAAATTCAGAAGCTCTCGAAGTTAGGAGGAGGTTGAATATCGAGTAATGAAAATTTTTAAGATATGATGCCTCAAGATTCGATCTATATTGAGCCCATAGTAAAGTCCGTGATAAAAAATGGAGTCCAACGAGATCAAGATCACCTCAAATGGAGATCAGATGGAGGAGATATGCACGAAAGAAGTTGGCACGAAACTCAAAGCGATGAGGACCGTCGGCGGCCGGCGGTGGGCCGATGGAGCGGCGGCGGTGCAGTCGCTCATGCGGGGCATGGCAGGGCACGGTGCCCGACCCAAGCTTGGGTGCGCAGGGCACAGCCAGGCCCAAGCGTGTGGGCGCACGGGCCGGCACAGGCCTAGGTGTGCGGGGTGCAGCCCAGGCCCAGGCACCAGCACGCATAGGCCGACCCAGGCCCAAGCACCCGCTGGGAGCCCGTTTGCTTGGTCCACCATGGATCAGGCAGTGCACAGCCCACCTCATGAACTGCATGGATATTTTCCATACATTTCTCACGGTCCACGATATTGTTCCATAGACCGATCACGATCGGATGGCTCTGGTAGCTTGCAGTCTCGATCTAATGGTTTGGGACTTGATTTGAGCTTGATTAGGAATCCTAATCTATTTCTAATTGATGTTTAAGGTCTTTAATCGGCCTGATGCTTGGAACAGAGGTTGTGTGGTGGTGTGGACTGCCTAGTGTTGCGTGGCTATGGAAAACCCGAACCCAAAGAGAGAGAGAGCACGCGATGCTAAGAAAAGAAGCAGGGAGGCTCCTGGACAGCAACCAACGATCACTTTAGGGGTTCAGGGGGGTCTTTTTAAAAAGAAAGCTTTTGTGAGGGAGAACTTCTTGTGAGAGAGAAATTGAGTGTACGAGAGTTGTGGGTGAGATCTTCTCTTGTAATATTTTTTTTCTCATAGTAAAGTTTTCATACCCCATAGAGGCGAGTCTTTTTTTTGGCTGATCCACATATTTTGATTGTTTCTATTCTATTTCTCCTTTCTTCCTACTGTATCGTATAGTACTGGAAAGATCCTGGGAGGTGGTGTCCTAGCCAGATATCCACTCCAACATACATGGAGTCCATTTCGAATTTCATGGTATTGAGCTACTTGTCAGAGTTACTACTCATGACAGCTTTCGAATAGGTCGTGGGATCATCATTCTCAATGATGTGGGATGTATTGTCATTCTCAATGACAAACCCATATCTTTGGTACACTATGCACTTTACTTGATCTTCAGAGAGGAGATGTGTGTAGTGGCTGTGCCTCAACAATGAGCACATCTGGTTGAGAATAATTTTGTGAATCCTGGATGGGTTGTAGGTTTTGAACTTTCTCAAGTTCAACGGACCTCCCACTGCCTCCTTCTTGGATAAACTCTTTCTCCAAAAATACAGCATCCCTACCAATAAACACCTTTTGTTGAGTAGGATTATAGAAGTAGTATTTTATACTCTCTTTAGGATAACCTACAAACCTGCATTTTTTTGATCTAGCATCCAGCTTATGTCCATCAATATTTTTTACATAAACTAGACAACCCCAAATCTTAAGATGCTTAAGATTGAGTTTTTTATCTTTTCATATTTCATATGGAGTACTAGAAATAGATTTAGAAGGTACTTTATTTAAGACATACGTTGTGGCCTTGAGAGCATATCCTTAGAAGGATATCGGAAGATCTGTAATAGACGTCATGGATCGTACCATATCTAATAAGGTGCAATTCCTCCTTTCTGTAATTTTATTTAATTATGGAGTATAAGGAGGTGTCTATTAAGAGAGTATTTTATTTTATTTCAAATAATCGAGAAACTCACTAGACAAGTATTCTCCTTCTCGATCAGATCGAAGAGCTTTAATACTTTTACCAGTTTATTTCTTAACCATTCTTTGATACTCTTTAAATTTATCAAAGGCTCCAGATTTATATTTTATTAAATACACTTATCCAAACCTAGACCTATCATCTGTAAATAAAATGAAATAAGAGTATCCACCTCTGGCTTGAGTCGACATTGGACCACAAACAATAGTATATACAAGATCCAATATGTCATTTGTCCTTTCTCTATGTCCAGTAAATGGAGTCTTGGTCATTTTTCTCATGAGATAAGATTCATAAGTTTTATATGATTCATAATCATAAAGATCAAAGAATTTATCTTTGTATAACTTGTTAATTCTTGACTCACTTATATGGCCAAGTCGGTAGTGCCAGAGATATGTGATATTCACATTATCTCTCTTTCTTTTCTTCATATTATCAATATGAAATACATTATCATTAAGTGAAAAAAATAAAAGATCATTATCAACAAAAGCACTTTCATAATATTCATTAGAAAAATATATAGAATAACTATTATTTTTTGTATTTATTTCAAAACTTTGTTCCAATAACAATGGTATAGAAATAATATTTCTAACGATATTTGAAATATAATAATAGATCTTCAAATCTAAAATTTTATCCGAAGGTAACTTCAAAATCTTGGTTCCTACGGCTTCGACCTGAATGGACTCTCCACTAGCACCGAATTGCTCAAAGTCATCTTTATTCAAACTCTTTATTTTCTATAGACCCTGCAATGATTTTCAAAGGGATGAGCCACAGGCAGTATTCAATATCCAAAAATCTAAAATTGAAGTACTTAATGATAAGTTAGTTTGTATCATATACAAACCTTTAGCAATATTTGTCGATTTCACGGTAGCAAGGTACTCCTTGCAATTTCTCTTTCAGTGGTTGTCCTTGCCATAGTGAGAGCAAGTACCTTTGGTGGAGACCTTCTTCGCCTTCTTATTGGAGATGCTAGCCTTAGGGTTCCATTTTTTCTTGAAATCCTTCTTTATCTTCTTCTTGTTGATCTTATCGACAAGAAGTACTGGAGCTTTTTCACTCTTGAAATGGCTCTCTACTGTTTTCAACATGTTCAGCAGCTCTACTAGGTTGATGTTAAGTTTGTTCATTTAGTAATTTATAACAAACTAAGAAAAAGAGTTAGGGAGAGACTACAGGATCAAATCTTGGCTCAGTTCACCATTCATAGCAAAGCCCAGTTATCCCAGACAAATGATCAAATCAATCATCTTCAGGACATGCATTTGCACAGAGGTGCTTTCAGTCATGCGGACACGAAACTATAGCTTTGATATCTCATATCAAGTAGTTCAGCTTTGTTTCCCATATAACTTCTTAAGATTAAAGAGTATAGAGGGAACATCCATGTCCTCATGCTGCCTCTAAAGCTCATTGCTCATGGAGGCAAGCATGATGCATTTGACATGAAGGAAAAACCTCCTTTTTCCTTGTAGGATCTTCCAGATTTCATCAAATCTGGGATGAAATAATTTTTAAAAATTTTATCCTATATTTATTTCAAATCTAAGTCTCTAGATCTAATCTACATATCAGATATTAAGTCTAAAATAAATCTAAAAGGGATGAGGAAACAAGTAATACCTCAAGGGTAATCTGATTACCCTGTAGATGATCGCAGCAATCCTGAGGTTCTGATTTAGCCACACAATCGTCTGGCCTCTACCAATATCCACTTGGGTAGGATTTGAATTGTCTTATCCTCAAGAATCTCTACTCCAAAAATTAAAATTAAATCTGATCAGAAAGATCTTTAAAAGTCTTCCTGAAGTTAGAGCAGCAGCCTGTCGAAGAAGTCCTGCAGCCTTCCTGTTCAAGGCATCACCATGCCTTGATCCTTCACCAGATAGATGCCCAACCTTTTGGGCATGAAGAGGGAAGAGGGAACACTAGGGAGGACATGGAGAAGAGGAAGGGAGTGGCAGCTTTGATAGTTTTTCACAAAAACTTAAAACCCCAAGCGTAGATAGGGTTTATATAGACCCTGCTGCACTGCGTAGTGCCACATCATTCGACCAATAAAAAATTTTTAATAAATCTAAAAAAATTTTGATTGATGGAGTGATATCATCTGATCACATCAGATAAGAACCCCCACCCTCTCTCCTATGTTGGCACCAACAATGGATAAGCACAAGGGAGATGCCGCCCAAGAGTCCATGTTGATCAAGATACCTTCCATCCTTATCCACTTGGGGTGCCCACTTTAATCCAATTGGGCTCACACTATAATCTGATTATGGCACCCAATTCAATGTGGTTTTGGCATGTGGACATTCCACAAAAATTTTTCAATGAGCTCTCTTCAGTTTAAGACCCATATGTCAATATTTGACAAATGTCCTAAAATGAAAATGACGGGTAACAGGAATTAGCAGGTGTTGTCTTAAATTCATCTCCTGAATTAAGATAAGACTTTTTTGAGCTGGACAAGCTTCATTTAGACTGAGAGAAACCTTCTTAAGATTCTCTGGGTGAGTCAAATCATATTTGGCTCAGTCAAGATAGAAAAGATTACATGAGGAGAAAGTTAGGCTCAATCGAGTGCTAGCACAATTTCCTTGAACCTAATTGGATCTAATCCAAATCAATTGGGCTAGCCCAATTGATGACATCCAGATCCTAACCCTTGTTAGTGTGACCCAGTTAGGTTCAATTCTGTATGGTAATGAGATATGTCGTGATCTCATCATCGACATCATCGAAACTCCTTTCGATGGATCAGAATTCTTCTGATTTAGATAATTAGAATGATCGATCATCAAGATCATTCTAATCGCTCCCAAAATCCACCAATGACACCTAGCAGTATATGGTGGCAATCCATCAGAACTAAAGATGAACCTCTCGATGCAGCTACCTGTGTGATTGAGTTCCTCTATCATGAGTCCCGACTAAATTAGGATTAAGGTAAACTCGTCAAACCCAACATCAGTCATATGAATCAATCGATCGATCTGAGTCCGATGTAAAACTTCAATGGAAAGCTCTTTTCCATTATTTCACTCTGCCATGGCCATGGGCTTAAGGACTCGATCTTTCGATCATCATAGGACTACTCCTCTCATCTACCGAGGTTGATAGATCTCATCTTGGTGCGATCTGATTTCTACAATGAATATGCTACTGCCAACATACACCTCAGGGTTTTGAATGGCTAGGAGACCGAGTTATGGTATAGTCAAACTGTAATACACTCAAGGTGAACTGTCGATGCTCCTCAGATCAAAGAACTAGATACGCAACTACAGCATCGAGCTAGTCATCGACGAGAAGGTAGACTTCCTTATGACTGCTCGAGGTGGTCACGCTCAGTACTCTCGTTCTAATGAATACCTGTACTCTCGCTTCGATATCTCCACACCGTAGACTCAAGACACATCTATCTTAAGAAAGCGATCATACACCAACCTTCCAGATCGATCACCATCCTCGTGATGATCCTATGGTCAGGAGCTGTTTATGAGTTAGTTATGTAAATTCATGCCTTAAATTTTCAACTTTTAAAAATATGAATTGACATTCCTACTAACTCAAAGGATGTATCACAGACACAATGTACACAATGTGATAGAAGAATAACCCATTTATTAATTTATAGTCAAAATTATAAATTTATCTTTAGATTTGTACAGGAATGTGTCAGCCAATCTGGCATCTAGGGCACACATTTAACAAACTCCCACTTGACCTAATGCCAATTGGCTACATATCTAAGTCCCATCTTCTCAAGGTGGGCTTCGATCTTTTGCTGGCCTAATAGCTTTGTCAACGGGTCTGCCACATTATTTGTGGAGTCGACTCTTTTAACCTCGACATAATCTTTTTCGAAGTAATCATGGATCAGATGGAATCATCGCTCGATATGCTTGAACTTTTGATGAGACCTTGGCTCCTTAGCTAGGACTATGGTGCCATTATTATTGCAGTAAAGAGGGATGGCATCCGATGACATCACTCCAAGCTCTGCGGGAAATTTTTTGTACCAGAATGCCTCCTTCGCAGCTTTCGATGCAGCAATATACTCTGCCTCCATGGTGGAATCAGCAATCACCGTCTGCTTGGAACTCTTCCAGCTAACTGCACCACCATTACAAATGAACAGACTCCCAGATGTTGACTTTCGATCATCTATATTAGACATAAAGTCTGAGTCTGTATATCTCTGAGTCTGGAGTTCTCCATTCTCAAAGACTAGAAATATATCCTTAGTCCTTCTCAAGTACTTAAGGATACATTTCACAAAAGTCTAGTGCTCTTCACCTGGATTCGACTGATATCTACTTGTGACACTCACAACATGGACTATATCAGGTCGTGTATATAGCATGGCATACATGAGGCTCCCTATTGCCGAAGCATAAGGGATCTTGCTCATGCATTTAATCTCCTCAGGTGTGCTAGGGCATATCTTCTTGGAGAGATGAATGCCATGTCTAAAAGGTACTAAACCTCTTTTGGAGTTCTCCATGCTAAACCTTTTTAGCACCTCCTCTATGTAGATCTTCTGTGAAAATCCCAGCATCCTATTTGGTCTATCTTTATAGACCTTAATACCCAGTATAAAAGATACCTCTCCTAGATCTTTCATAGAGAACTCCTTAGACAACCATACTTTGACTGAGGTCAACATGGGAATGTCATTCCCAATTAGGAGGATGTCATCTACGAACAATACGAGGAAGACAACTACGCTCCCACTGACCTTTTTGAACACCCATAGTTCTTCCTCGTTCTTGATGAAACCAAATGTTTTGATCACATCATTGAAACGAGTATTCCAGCTCCGAGATGCTTACTTAAGTCCATAAATGGATCTTTGCAGCTTGCAGACCTTGTGATCATCATCACTGGATGTGAAACCAATTGACTGTTCTATATAAATATCTTCCTCAAGATGTCCATTTAAAAATGCCATTTTCACGTCCATCTGTCATATTTCATAATCGAAATAGGCTGCAACAGCAAGTAATGTGTAGATGGATTTTAGCATGGCTACAGACGAGAAGGTATCCTGATAGTCAATGCTTTCGCGCTGACTATAACCTTTCACTACGAGCCTAGCCTTGAATGTCTCTACATTCCTATCTGCACATATCTTTCTCTTGAAGATCTATTTACACCCAATAGGTACAATATCTTCAGGTGGACTACCAAGGTCCAGACTTAGTTTGAGTGTATTGAGTCAATTTCTGATCTCATTGCCTCTAACCATTTTTTGGAGTCGATATCTGATATCGCCTCGTTATAGGTCTTGGGATCATCACCATGAGCCCCATTTCCCATGAGGAATATTTCCTCTACATCCACTTGTATGGTACCTAAGTACCTTTTAGGAGGACAAAAAATCCTAGTCGATCTACGAGGTGGAAGATGTTGTGTTAGGACTGGTTCTAATTGATTGGGTTCCTTAAGTTCTTTAGCTCATTGCTCTTGGGAGACATTCTCCTTGAGCTTAATTATTCTTCCGATGCCACCATCTTGAATAAACTATTTTTCAAGAAAAATAGTATTTTGACTCACAATCACATTGTGGTCTTCCGAAATATAGAAATAGTATCCGAATGACTCTTTAGGATATCCAATGAATTGAGCTATAAAAGATCTGAACTCTAACTTGTCCGTCTATTGTCTCTTGACATGAGCCGGACAACCCCAAATTCTGAGATGATTTAGACTTGGCTTTTTACCATGCCATATCTCATATGGTGTGGTAGGAACGATTTTAGAGGAAACTCTATTCAATACATATATTGCTGTCATGAGACAATTTTCCCAAAGAAACTCAGGGAGGTCCGTGAAGCTCATCATGGAATGGACCATATCTAATAGAGTCCGATTTCTCCATTCTGAAACCCCGTTGAGTTATGGTGTTTCAGGTGGAGTCTATTGAGAGACTATGCCATTGTCCTTAAGATAGTCTAGGAACTTCCGACTAAAGTATTCACCTCCTCGATCTGATCAAAGAACCTTAATGGGCTTTTCTGTTTATTTTTCTACTTCATGTTTGAATTCTTTGAACCTTTCAAAGGCTTCAGACTTGTGTTTCATTAGAAATACATACCCATACTTAGACATATCATCGGTAAAGGTAATGAAGTAGACATAGTTACCTCTAGCCGGCACATCAAATGGGCCACACACATCCGTATGTACTAGGGCAAGTAGGTCTGTGGCCCTTTCTCCATGTCCCACAAAAGAGAGCTTGGTCATTTTGCCTTGAAGGCATGATTCACAAACTGGATATGACTTGAAAGTCAATGGACTCAATAGTCTGAATTTCTCTAATTTGTTAACCCTGTCTTCCACTATATGACCTAGCCTTAGGTGCCATAGATACCTATCATTTAGACTATCTCTAGGCCTTTTAATTCCTATGGCATTCACATTTTGCTCGATATTAAATACAGATACATCAATATGTAGCTGATAGAGATCGTTAATAAGAAAACCATCTGTAACTTTATTATTTTTATAAAATATGTTACAATGGTCCTTATGAAAGCTAATCACATGGCTTTCTTGTGCTAAATATGAAACAGAAATTAAATTCCTGCTTGCTGCAGGTACATAATAACAATCTCTAAGAAATAAATCTAATCCTAACGATAATCGTAGAGGGTAGATTCTCATGGCCACAGCAGTAACTCTTGCTCCATTCCCGATGCGTAGGATCATCTCCCCATCCCTCAACCTCCTGCTCTCCTCAAGACCCTGCATAGAAGTACATAAATGAGCACTAAAACCAGAGTCAAGCATCCAACTGGATGCAGAAGAAACCGTAAGATTAGATTCTAAAATGAGCATACCTCCAGAAGGACCATCCTTCTTGTTCTTCAGGGTGGCCAGGTACTGAGGATAGTTTCACTTCCAATGGCCGTCTGATTGGCAGTGAAAATATTTTTCCTTTTCAGTAGCCTTCTTCTTCGGTTCTATCTTTTTCTTTTTCCCATCCACCTTCTGCTTCTTCGCAGACTTCTTTTTCTTTTCAAAAGACTTTCTCTTGGAAGAAGTCCGCTCCACAGTGAGAACTGGCCTTTTGAACCCTTCATAGAAAGCTCAGCCATAACCAGCATGTTCATTAACTCGGCCAAGGTACACTATATCTTATGCATATGGAAGTTCATGATGAACTGACCATATGCATCTGACAAGGACAGAAGGATCACATCAATCTAAAAATCTTTATCTAAGATGATATCGAACTTCTCAAGCTCTTTAAGATCCTTGATCATTGTCAAACAATGATCTTGGACTGACTGTCCATCACGTATTTTAGCCTTAAAAAATCTTTGACAGACTTGATACTTGGCTGCGCGACTTTGTTCACCAAACAACTCTTGTAGGTGATCCAACATTTGGTGGATAGTCAAAATATTCTCACATTGGCACTGCAAGTCTTCAGACATTGCAACCAACATGTAGTACCTTGCTTTGTTATCATCATCCATCCACTTTTTCAGAGACGCTCTCTGTTCAGCAGTCAGATGTGCTGGCATGACAGGTGGGTCCTGGTCCAAGACATGAGTCAATTTTTTGAAACCCAGAATAATTCTATAGTTCCTCAACCAGTCCTTGAAATTGGATCCAGTCAATCTGTGGGTGTCTAGTATTTTTGTCAGGAGGTTTGAGGCAGACATGTTTCCTATAGAGAGTCAAAAGTTTCTAGTTAGATTTTATAATCAGACTTAACCAATTTATTTAGGGGTTTCATTTTTAAACAAATTAAGCTCCCACTATTTTCTCAGATCCCTACATTCCCTTGGTAGAGATGTGAAAATCTCCATGATTAGTGATTTCTAGTGGGTGGTGCGGTCTCACCGATTGGCTCATCACCTCACCTAACAGTTGTTGGTGATGGGTCAACCGATGAGTGGACAACTCTTGTCCAATGATTCTTTAATCATGGTGCACCCAAAACTTGATCTCTAATTCATGAAGCTCACCGTGCCCGAAATATTGCTCCAATCCTTAGTTAAGTCAAACCCACCATTTGCACGAACTAGATTCCTGATTGGGTTCCTCACTATATTCAGAATATTGAGCCCAACCCATCCTCTAATTCATAGCATCCAATGCCTAATGGACATGGTTGCATCTTTCCGATGCAACTGAGCCACTGTATCCAGTCGAGAATAATCAACCCCGTGAAGGGCCCGCACATCCACAATGGTGGAAGACCTAGACTTAATATTTTCTTAGGGAGATTTGATTTAGGTCTCTTTAAACTTGACTTGACATAGTCATAACAATTATGACTAACCTAGTGGCATGGCTTAGCTCGAATTGTTAGCCACCTCTAATTAGAATTGGGTCGACATATATGGCCAGGTAAGTGAGACCGATGGAAGGGATATTCCATTAACTCGATAAGAACACATTCGAGTCGAGTAGCTCCCAAATAAAAACCAGTCAGTCGAATTTGCCCAACTTACCTTAGACACCAAATTGTCGAAGCAGAACTAATTGGGTTAGCTTACAATCTAGGCTCTAACCTCTGAGCTAAATTAGGTCTTAACTTGATCGAGTCACATCTAAATGTGATTCAACCTTGACCTTAACTTAATTCTATTAGGCTGGTCAATTATTAGCTTTCATGATCCCATCTAACTAACTCGTAATTCGGTTTGATTAACTGCTAGACCTAATTGAGCTACCCAAGCCCGAACCCAATTTTATGAAAATATCTTAGATCTAAAATTTTTAATTTTAGACCTAACTTAATTTCATAATCTTAATTCATTATTAAGCTTGGGTTCATAAACAAAATATCTAAAATAAATCCTAAAGTTTTAGGATCTAGGATTTTGCAGAAAAATAAGTTTTGATTTCTGATTAAGGATGAACACGCAGCACCCCTATACGTCATAAGAACACCCCATTGAATGGGAGGAGAGGATCTTTAAACCCTACTTTATTCTTATGACCGGACGGCCATGAGGAACACCTTAATCAGAAATATAAATTTCACTACAAAACTAGTTAGATCTAAATTTACATATCACATATATAATTTAAGATCTAACTAATACATGCTTTGCATACATCTCATGTATCAAAAATTGATCTAATTAACATACTTTTAGATTTAATACATCATATGTAATATCTGAAAAATAAAATTTAAATTGAACTATTCAAAATAAAAACTATTCTAGACAAGTTACTGAAATAATTCTACAACTAGTCTAGGCATGCAATAGATCAATTTTATGGAATAATTAAAATTTTATTTTCTATTTTTTGATCTAATTATAATATTTATAACATCAAAAAAATAGAGAATAAATTAGATCTAATTTATATTTTAATCACATTAAAATATAAACTTACAAGACTATTCATGGATTCAACTAATCCTAGTCTAGTCATGCATCTCATGCATGTTAGATCTTATTAGATTTAATTTTAAATATTTTGATTTCAGATCCTATCATATCTGAAGTGACATCTAAAATCCTTTAATATCAAATAAATTAAAATAAAAATCAGATCTAAATTAGATCTGAAACTGAGCCATGAACCTGGCTCTGATATCAGTTGAAAGAAAAACCTCCTTTTTCCTTGTAGGATCTTTCAGATTCCATCAAATCTGGGGCAGAATAATTTTTAAAAATTTTATCTTATATTTATTTCAGATTTAAGTCTCTAGATCTAATCTTCATATCTGATATTAAATCTAAAATAAATCTAAAAAGGATGAGGAAACAAGTAATACCTCAACGGTAATCTGATTACCTTGTAGATGATCGCAGCAATCCTGAGGTTTTGATTTAGCCATGCAATTGCCTGGCCTCTACTAATATCCACTTAGCTAGGATCTAGATCATCTTCTCCTCACAAATCTTTGCTCCAAAAATTAGAATTAAATCAGATTAGGAAGATCTTCAAAAGTCTTCTTGAAGTTGGAGCAGCAGCCTGTCGAAGAAGTCCTATAGCCTTCCTGTTCAAGGCATCACCATGCCTTGATACTTCACCAGATGGACTCCTAACCTTTTGGGCATGAAGAGGAAAGAGGGAACACCAGGAAGGATGTGGAGAAGAGAAAGGGGGCAGCAGATTTGATGGTTTTTCACAAAAAACTTAAAACCCTAGGCGCAGACAGGGTTTATATAGACCCTGCTGCGCTGCACAGTGCCACATCATTCGACCAATCAAAAAATTTTAATAAATCCAAAAAAAATTTGATTGATGGAGTGATGTCATCTGATCACATCAGATAAGAACCCCCACCCTCTCTCCTATGTTGGCACCAACAATGGATAAGCACAAGGGAGATGCCACCCAAGAGTCCATGTTGATCAAGATACCTTCCATCCTTATCCACTTGGGGTGCCCACTTTAATCCAATTGGGCTCACGCCATAATCTGATTATGACACCCAATTCAATGTGGTTTTGGCATGTGGACATTCCACAAAAATCTTCCAATGAGCTCTCTTCAGTTTAAGACCCATATGTCAACATTTGACAGATGTCCTAAAATGAAAATGGCAGGTGACAGGAATTAGCAGGTGTTGTCTTAAATTCATCTCATGAATTAAGATAAGATTTTTTTGAGTTGGACAAGCTTTATTTAGACTGGGAGAAATCTTCTCAAGATTCTCTGGGTGAGTCAAATCACATTTGGCTCAGTCGAGATAGAAAAGATTACACGAGGAGAAAGTTAAGCTCAATCGAGTGCTAGCACGATTTTCTTGAACCTATTGGATCTAATCCAAATCAATTGGGCTAGCCCAATTGATGACATCCAGATCCTAACCCTTGTTAGTGTGATCCAGTTAGGTTAAATTTTGTATGGTAATGAGACATGTCATGATCTTATCATCGACATCATCGAAACTCCTTTTGATGGATCAGAACTCTTCTGATTCAGACAATTAGAATGATCGATCATCAAGATCATTCTAATCACTCCCAAAATCCATCAGTGATGCCTAGCAGTATATGGTGGCAACCCATCAGAACTGAAGATGAACCTCTCGATGCAGCTACCTATGTGATTGAGTTCCTCTATCATGAGTCCCGACTGAATTAGGGTTAAGGTGAACTCGTCAAACCCAACATCAGTCATATGAATCAATCGATCGATCTGAGTCCAATGTGAAACTCCAATGAAAAACTCTTTTCTATTATTTCACTCTACCATGGTCATGAGCTTAAGGGCTCGATCTTTCGATCATCATAGGACTACTCCTCTCATCTACCGAGGTTGATAGATCTCATCTTGGTGCGATCTGGTTCCTACAATGAATATGCTACAGCCAACATACACCTCAGAATTTTGAATGGCTAGGAGATCAAGTTATGGTGTAGTCAAACTATAACACACTCAAGGTGAACTATCGATGCTCCTCAGATCAAAGAACTAGATACACAACTACAACATCGAGCTAGTCATCGATGAGAAGGTAGACTTCCTTATGACTGCTCGAGGTGGTCACGCTTAGTACTCTTGTTCTCAATGAATATCTGTACTCTCACTTCGATGTCTTCACACCGTAGACTCAAGATACATCTACCCTAAGAAAGCGATCATACATCAACTTTCTGGATCGATTACCATCCTCGTGATGATCCTTTGGTCAGGAGATGTTTATGAGTTAGTTATGTAAATTCATGCCTTAAATTTTCAACTCTTGAAAATATGAATTGACATTCCTACTAACTCAAAGAATGTATTGTTGTGATCCAGGTGGTGTGCCCAAGGCCTAGGGGACCAAGGCTAAGGCCAAGGTCCATCATTCATGAGGGCTTCATGGAGGCTCTAGGGCTAGTTGGGCCCTAGGTTGAAAGGCTGTGGGCCTTTCGGGTTCTTGAGGTCTAGGTTATGTAGGCCTCAAGGGACCAACTCTTTATAGACCAAGTCTGGGCCCAGGATAGGTGAGATTAGATCGAGTCATGGGTGTACATGGGCTTGGGTTAACCTAATCTCCCATAGAGTTGGTCAAGGGAGTTTTGGGTTTGGGTCACTTGACCCTGTATTTATATATACATGCTCTGTATAAGTTTGATTAAGCCAAGGAATACGAAAACCCTTTCTCCCAAGTCTCTCTCTCTCTTCTCCCTCTCTCTTCAGTTATTCTTCACACCCCAGAAGCAAGAAACTCTAGGGTTTCTTGCCGCCAGATCCATAGAAGGCAGGAAAAGCAGGGGAGGCACTAGGGTTTTGAGCCCCTCCCCCTTTGTGCCGCCAACCATATTGCCTCTCCCTCTCTTGAAGCCACCCAAACATCAGGTCCAAAATTTGAAATCTCTTTCTATGAGGTTGGTACAAGTTTCTCTCAGATCTGGAGTTGATCTGAGGTCGTTTGAGGTACGGGTGAGATCTCCATCAACAGATCTACAGGAAAGGCTACAGCAGGACAGATCTGCAAGGTCTGGTTCTATCTACCTTCTTTCCTATCTAGAATACCCTGATTTGAAATCTATAAATTGGAAGACCTTAGTCCAGGCCTGATCTAGTTGGAAACCAAATCTTGGAATTTTTTAGAGGTGATCTTAGAGGCATTCTTCATCTGGAACGAAAGGCTGACGAAGAAGACAGCAACCAGGCTGATTTCGTCAAGGCCCTTCGATCGAGTCCAGAAGTCTCCAGATTTATTTGTTGCTGGGTCCACTATGCCCAAGGTCTATGGGAGGAGCCAGGATCATGCTCCAATAGTTGGTATCAGAGCCACAGTGGTAAGGAAGTGGTTTCAAGCACGAGAAGTTGAAGATCCCAAGTGCTGAAAATTTTCAGCAAGGTACCATCAAGGTATATTCTACACTTCTTGATTTTATATTGCTTGTTTGGCTTGGATCCAGTCATGGGCAGTAATATGAAGGTCGATTTCAAGAAGTTTGATGGTAAGAAAAATTTTTTCATGTAAAAAATTTGGGTGGAGGATCTTCTAGTGCAAGCAGATCTGGATCAGGCTTTGGATGAGAAGCCTGAGGGAATGACAGATAGACAGTGGGCATCGTTGGAGAAGAAAGCATGCTCAGTGATCAGAGGATGTTTGACGGATGCGGCGTTGTATTCGGTGCTAGAAGAAAAGACCCCGAAGGGCCTTTGGTCAAAGTTGCACACCATGTATATGGGGAAGAATATGTGCAACAAGCTAATGCTGAAGAAGAGATTGTACAGTCTTCAAATGCAGGAGGGATCTGATGTGATTGGCCACATTCAGAGGTTCGACCAGTTGTGCACAGAGTTGATGAATATCGGGGTGAAGCTGGATGAGGAGGACAAGTCCTTGTTGCTTTTGTGTTCGCTGCCAGGATCATATGACTCTTTGGTGACTACACTGCTCTACGGCAAGGAGACTCTGGAATATGAGGACATGGTCTCGGTGCTGAGGTCTAATGAGCAAAGGAAAAAGTTGACCAGAGATCGGGCTCCCCAGGAGGGTTTGGCAGTAGGGGAGAGGATAGGTAGAGGCAGAGGCAAAAGCAAGTCCAGGGGGCGGTCCAAGTCCAGGAAGAGAAAGAAAGAGATGAAATACTTCAAGTGCAATGAGTTCGGGCATTTCAAGCAAGAATGTCCACTATAGAAGAGCAAGAAGGGAGAAAAAAGTGGCTCAGAATCAGTGAGTGCAGTTGCTGGGCAGCAGGTGGAGGATGATCTACTTGTGGTATCAGATGGTCACAGGCATTACACAGAGGAGTGGACACTAGACTCTGCGTGCTCACATCACTACACACCACACAGGTCTTGGTTTGTGACATACACTAAGACAGATGAGGGATCAGTGACTCTAGGCAACAATCATCCTTGCAAGGTGGCTGAGATAGGGACAGTCAGGGTGAGGATGTTTGATGGGATTGTGAGGACATTGATAAATGTAAAGCACGTCCCAGAGCTGCAAAAGAATCTAGTGTCACTAGGCTACTTGGAGCGCAGTGGATACAGCTTTAGCAGTAGGGCTAGAAGCGGAGTATTAAACATCTCCAATGGAGCTATGGTGGTGATGGGAGGCAGGAGGTTGGACAATAATCTCTATCGCATGGAGGGATCTATGGTGACTGGAGAGTCTGATGCAGCAGCTGCAGCACAGGACCAGCAGGGGGCTTACAGGATGTGGCACTACCACCTAGGCCACATGGGTGACAAGGGGCTGAGGGAGTTGAGCAAGAGAGGACTCATCTCTGATCTGGAGGATGGTGCTACAGGAGAGATCTGTGAGCCTTGCCAGATGGGAAAGCAGAGGAGAGTTTAGTTCAACATCAGTACAACCTGTAGTGCAGCCCCTCTGGAGTTAGTACACACGGATGTTTGGGGACCAGCCCCAGTTTCAACTAGGAATGGGGTCAGATACTTCATGACCCTGATTGATGATTTCTCAAGAAAACTCTGGATTTACTTCATGAGAGAGAAGTCAGAGGTCTTCACCAAGTTCAAGATCTGGAGAACTGAGGTGGAGAAGGAGCAGGGGAGGAGCGTGAAGTGTTTGAGGTCAGACAATGGCGGGGAGTACACCAGCAGAGAGTTCCAAAACTACTATGAGGAGTGTGGGATCAGGAGACACTTCTCAGTTAAGGGGACTCCACAACAGAATGGAGTGGCCGAGAGGATGAACAGAACACTTGTGGAAAAGGCACGATGCATGAGGCTGCAGGCAGGGCTTCCAAAGGCGTTCTGGGTTGACACAGTTGACGCAGTGGGTTACTTGGTCAATCGATCACCTCACACTAGGTTGGATGGTAGACTTCCAGAGGAAGTGTGGTCTGGGAGGATAGTTGGGCTGGGCCATCTACGGGTTTTTGGGTGCACGGCCTATGTGCACATTGGAGCTGGTGAGCGGAGCAAGCTAGATGCCAGATCACGCAAGATGGTGTTTCTAGGCTATCCACGAGGAGTTAAGGGATACAGGCTGTGGGATCTCTTGGAAAAGAAGGTCATCATTAGTCGGGATGTGACTTTTGATGAGGAGTTAGTCCTACGAAGGTGAGCAGGCATGGAGGAGCAGCAGGAGGAGGTCCAGCAGGGTGCTGCTGGACAGCTTACCTATTTGATTTTGCCTCTTGCAGGTATTATGGGAGGACATGACATTCAGGTGGAGAACCTACCTAAGGTGTCTCCACAGGTGGAGAGGACTCGGATGGATGATCGAGGCGGAGAGGTCCAGCAGGAGCGAGCTGGATCGAGGACTGATATCGGTGTTGCCCTACACAAGCCCAAGAGGACCATCAGGCAATCGGACCGATATGGCTTCGAGGAGACACTGTCATATGCCCTGGTGACAGCAAATTGAGATCCATATACGTATCAGGAGGCTATTGAGAGCCAGGACAGAGAGCGGTGGGTCGAGGTGATGTCCGAGGAGATGCAGTCTCTCCACCAGAACCAGACGTGGTGATTGGTGCAGTTGCCACAGGGGAAGAGGCCCATTGGCTGCAAATGGGTCTACAGTCGCAAGGAAGGGCCTTCAGAGTAGGGAGGTATCAGATTCAAGGCGAGGTTAGTGGCTAAGGGATACTCCCAGAAGGAAGGCATCGACTTCAGCGAGGTCTTCTCTCCCGTCGTCAGACATACTTTCATCAGAGTGTTGCTGAGCATTGTAGCAGCTTAGGATTTAGAGCTGGAGAAGATGGATGTCAAGACGGCGTTCCTCCATGGGCATTTGGAGGAGAGGATTTACATGGAGCAGCCACCCAGTTTCAGGGATCCAAGATCAGAGGGAAAGGTTTGTTTGTTGCAAAAGTCACTGTACGGGCTGAAGCAGTCGCTGAGGCAATGGTACAAGCAGTTCGACTCCTATGTGCGCAGCATTGGACTTTTCAGGTGCGAGTTTGATCCCTATGTTTATGTTCAGTCTCTTGAGGATGGTTATAGGGTGTTCCTACTCTTGTATGTGGATGACATGCTTATAGCATGCAAGAGTAGGAAGGTTGTGCAAGATCTGAAGGCATGCTTATCTTGGGAGTTTGAGATGAAGGATTTGGGCCCTGCAAGGAAGATCCTAGGCATGGAGATTTTCAGAGATCGAGCCCGGAGGGTGCTGCATCTATCTCAGGGGGGCTACATACAGAAGGTCTTAGAGAGGTTCGGGATGAAGGGAGCAAAGCCGGTGGAGCTGCCACTTGCCGGTCACTTCAGACTCTCGAAGACCATGGCACCACAGACTGAGGTGGAGGCTTAGGAGATGGAGATGGTTCCTTATGCTTCAGGAGTTGGGAGCTTGATGTATGCGATGGTTTATTGTAGGCCAGACATCGCTCATGCAGTGAGTCAGGTTAGCAGGTTCATGGCGCAGCCTGGTAGGGAGCATTGGAGAGCTCTGAAGTGGATATTTAGATACCTGACAGGTTCAGTTGGAGTTGGCATCTGCTACGAATAGCGAGGAGGTGCAGTGGGATACTCTTACATGTCCAGGGAGGCTCAAGGGCTGATTGGCAGTTATGTAGATGCATACTTTGGTGGAGATGTGGATACCCGGAGGTCTACGACAGGCTTCATCTTTAGCCTGTATGGAGGTCCTATTTCTTGGAGATCGAGTCTGCAACCTATCATGGCCCTATCCACTACAGAGGTGGAATACATCAGACTGACAGAAGAAGCTAAGGAGGCAATTTGGCTGAAGGGTTTGTTGATGGAGATGGGCCTTACTCAGGAGGCCATTAGAGTGCACTGTGACAGCCAGAGTGCACTTCAATTAGCACAAAACTCAGTCTATCATGCAAGGACAAAGCACATCAACATTCAGTATCATCGGATCAGGGAGCTTGTGGATGATGGTGAGGTAGAGCTAGTAAAGGTACACACCAAGGAGAACCCAGCTGATGCACTTCCGAAGGTACTTCCACGGGACAGCTTTCAGAGATGTGTTGAGCTGATTCGGCTGATGGACAGAGTGGAGCTGGTTGAGGCCTTGGGATACCAAGGTGGAGATTGTTGTGATCCAGGTAGTGTGCCCAAGGCCCAGGGGACCAAGGCTAAGGCCAAGGTCCATCATTTATGAGGGCTTCATGGAGGCTCTAGGGCTAGTTGGGCCCTAGGTTGAAAGGCTGTGGGCCTTTCGGGTTCTTGAGGTCTAGGTTATGTGGGCCTCAAGGGACCAACTCTTTATGGACCAGGTCTGGGCCCAGGATAGGTGAGATTAGATCGAGTCATGGGTGTACATGGGCTTGGGTTAACATAATCTCCCATAGAGTTGGTCAAGGAAGTTTTGGGTTTGGGTCACTTGACCCTGTATTTATATATATATGCACTGTATAAGTTTGATTAAGCCAAGGAATACGAAAACCTTTTCTCCCAAGTCTCTCTCTCTCTTCTTCCTCTCTCTTCAGCTATTCTCCATGCCCCAGGAGCAAGAAACCCTAGGGTTTCTTGCCGCCAGGTCCATAGAAGGCAGGAAAAGCAAGGGAGGCACTAGGGTTTTAAGCCCCTCCCCCTTTGTGCCGCCAACCATATTGCCTCTCCCTCTCTTGCAGCCACCCAAACATTAGGTCCAGGATTTGAAATCTCTTGCTATAAGGTTGGTACAAGTTTCTCTCAGATCTGGAGTTGATCTGAGGTCGTTTGAGGTGCGGATGAGATCTCCATCAACAGATCTACAGGAAAGGCTGCAGTAGGATAGATCTGCAAGGTCTGGTTCTATCTACCTTCTTTCCTATCTAGAATGCCCTGATTTGAGATCTATGAATTGGAAGACCTCGGTCCAGGCCTGATCTGGTTGGGTACCAGATCTTGGATTTTTTTAGAGGTGATCTTAGAGGCGTTCTTCATCTGGAACGAAAGGCTGACGAAGAAGACAGCAACCAGGCTGATTTTGTCAAGGGCCTTCGATCGAGTCCAAAAGTCTCCAGATTTGTTCGTTGCTGGTTCCGCTGCACCCAAGGTCCATGGGAAGAGTCAGAATCGTGCTCCAACATGTATCACAGACACAATGTACACAATGTGATAGAAGAATAACCGATTTATTAATTTATAGTCAAAATTATAAATTTGCCCTTAGATTTGTACAAGAATGTGTCAGCTAATCTGACATCTAGGGCACACATCTAACATGACAGTCACACTGTCATCTTTTTACATCTTGTATGTGGCCCTTTTCTCCTCAAAAGTATCTTTCCCAAGTGAATCTGGTGCAGGTGTATCCAGAATGTAGGGAACTTTCTCCTGAGTGAAAATAATTCTCAAGTTTTTTAACCAGTCCACGTAGTTAGGTCCGATTAATTTATTTGCATCTAGTATGCCTCTAAGTGACAGTGAGGATGTCATATGTTTAGTTAATCTACAATAATAAGAACACAATATAAGTGGACATCTCATGATGACATGCATAACTAGATTAAGACTTTTATCTAATTATGTCTCCCACTATTTTATCAAACTTCATAGCCCTCAAATATGAAAATCAAAAAACATACTAATGTTTCTAAGTGGAATTGAGATCCCTATTCCTCACAAACACCTTGTGGATAGCACAACAAGTATTTATGAGTTCAAGAGTAGGTAATATTTTACCAATTGTACCTCTACAATTCTTAACATTTTTCTCTCTGGCCTCTAGATCATATATAGCCTTGTGGATAGCACAACAAACTATAGTGTTCCAGTTAAGTTGACCCTTCAATCCCATATGGTCATACTTAAACAATGTTGCCTTTGTGGATAGCACAATAAAGTAACACTATTCAAATATATCATAAGCATCAAAATGTACTTGATCAACATCATGTCAATTTCTGTAGTAAGCCTTGTGGATGGCATAACAAGCTCACTAAGATCTTGACATACTTTATCAATCAAGTTTGAAGGAAGAACTTTGTAATATCAACATCACTAATCAATCTAAGATCGAAATTCAATAAGACCAAATTGGCCAAGTCAGTAGGTGAGAGGCCCCCCATAGCTTTTCCTAGACACCAAAAAAGTTGACCAGGCCAGCATATAGACATAATTAGAAAATCACCTTTCATACTTTCTTAGACACCAATTGATCGAAATGAATTCGATTTTTGATTAAAAAGTGAATCCCGATATTACAACTTAATATCATTTTTAAGAGGGTTTTTGAACTGATCTCAGCACATCCTAACTACGACTACACAAAATGTACTTTACATATTATGCAATACAGCATGTAATCACCAATCATATTAGTAAACATATAATCATGCCAAAAATCAAATAAGGGTGCAATTGAAGTCATAACATATGACAAGCAAATCCAAGAAATACAACAATCCCTAATCATATTAGGCATGCATAACACCCTTAACCATACATCGATTTAAGCATCAAGCTACCATGATAATATAAATTCTAAATTATCATAAATTCATAATTTAATAATTAAAATTTAAATCTATGATTCTTATAAAGTCAAAAATAAATTTTTAAATTTAAAGATCGATGCTAAAAGTTGATGCAAAATATTTGGCAATATGTGAACAAGAATAATTCTATGCTACTACTTTGCACTTGTTTGATCGATCAGACAAGGGTGGCTCTGATACCACTATTGGGTTTCAACCATACAGTGAAAAGTGATTTTAAAAATTTTAAAACTAAACAAATCAATAGCTTTAACTATTAAAACTATTGAGCCGAACCCAAACCCTAGAATCACCTTACCGAAGTCGATCAAAATAGAACAAGCATGCAAAAGAGATAGAATTTTATACTTTTATCAAAATAAAAAAAATGGCATATTGGTGATCTCCATGGGACTCTAAAGTAGAAGTCCTTCAATGGTGATCCACACAAAAGTTGGTCAAGGTCTTTCCTAAGTGGTGCACCACCGCAGCCTTGTCTTCTCAAGAACACTGCCAGCTTCGAACTCAAAAAATGATTGTGTCAAAGCCCAGTTACTTCCAAACTTATCACTAGGATCATGCTAAGAAGATACTCTTGAGATATCTCACAACCTAAAATTTGATTGTTGGCTCCAACACATGGAAAATTCAAACCCTAGGGTACACTAGCAATACTTGCTAATTCTCTAACCACCCTTCTTACAACTTTTGCCACTCAATTTCTCCTTATGTTTTTCTCAAATTTTTTCTAAAATTTTTTCTCTGATTTACATGCCACCTATATCTGGTTTCAACCCAAAATCCCAACAACTAGGCCATGTGGGATGTCCCATATATATAAGGGACCAAGAGACGTGTCATGGGACCAAGGGGCACCAACCTTTGGCACTCCAATTTCTCACACAGTGAATAAATTCACCATATGGAATTATGGTGCAAGAGAGCCTTCACATAGAAGGACTCTCGCTCTTCTATGTGCCATAAAATTCTCATATTAAATTGGTATTAAATCATAAGAGATCAGGTTGAGAAATTAAGGCAATGCATTAAGATAAGAATCTTCATGAAGAAAGACTCTTCATCTTCACATGCTAAAATGAGTAGGGTGTCAATTTATTTTTGGCATAGCTTCAAGTGGGCACAGAGGAGTCCTTCTCCACTAAAAACTATTTTATGTTGGGTAGAAAACTAATTAAGATAGATCAAATCCCATTAGGTCAAAGACAACTGGTCTACGTTAGCTCAAATACTTTGATCTAAACTAATTTAGGAACTTGGGTTAATACAATGTGCTAGCATATCTAATTAATCCATAAAATTTATATTAAACTCTAATTAAATCAAATCAAAGTCAAATCTCAAAGTGTGTGTCCCATTGGGTTCCAAATTTGGCCAACAATGGATTTAGACTTTCGATGTGACCCTAATCTGATTAGATTAGGTCACCAGAAGAGTTCCAATCAACTAGGACTCTTCCTAATTGATTTTAGAATAAAATTCTTTTAATTTTGATAAATTCATAAGTCAAGATTGATATCTAGCAACATGTCATGACTACCTGAAAGATTTAAAATTTTGATAAAAAATTACTAAAATACCCTTTAGTGGTAAGTTACCGTGTAATTCAATTCTTCACTCAAACAACATCCCAGATGAGCTGTGAAAATAAAAACATGTTAAACACAACCACTTAGCATTTTGTATCTCGATCTGAAAGTGATGATTCAGTTGATGATATATTAATTTTTTTTTTTTAATTATCATCTTTCTTTGGCCAAAGACTTCAAAAATCACCGACCTATGAGATCACATAGGATGTTTGCTCTCCTTATTAGGAGTGACTGATCCCTTATTGATCACTCATAATCTTTATGCATACTTCACTATATCCAGAACACCCCATACAAAGATCAAAGAACCAAGTTAGGAAGTAAACTAAAATATGGATCCATGCACACAAGGTACCATGGTGATCTCAGGACAAAGGATCACTTACACAACTCCCACTAGAGAATCATCAGTTGACATGTAAATAAGACTCCATCTGATATTCTCTCATAGGTCTATTCAGTGAACTCATTCTCTAATGAGCATCCATATCTTTGTATTAGTGTCACCACATAAATGGTTGTGAGATCAACCACCCTCATTTCTGAGCATATATAAGACATACCAGTCTTACCGGTATCATTGATCCCTGACTTAATGAACCAATGACTAGAAATATTTTAGGTCATGGCTATCAAAGATTTAGGTCTCACTGGTGTGATCTCATCATGATCCTAAAATCTTAGGAAGATCGACTGAAAGAGAAACTTGACTGGCCCATTGACTAGAGCAATCGGATCTAAAGAGTTCAATGATCTCAAAGTAAAGATGGATATTTGATACCGATCTGATTAGCTTTAGTCCAAGTAGAAGTTGTTGAAAAATATGTCCCAAAATCAATCATCTAGATTGTAGATGATTGCACTCCATACATGTATATGAATTATAAATTGATAAATATTATCTGGCAGATTCATCATAAAGAATACATCTTCCTAAATAGAACTCATATGTTATGATGAAGTCTTTAGAGCTACTTCCAAAATGATAAAAAAAGATTTATCATGTAGTTCTTAAATGCTGCTCACGACCAAATGATACAATTGTTATAAGAATGATAATTGTATCGAATGTGAAAGAATAATACCCTATAAGCCAATCACATGGGGATACGATGGGATTTTTTTTTATTATCTTCCTGCTCATTTGCATGACATTAGTTATTTTATTTATATGAGATATTATATTTTATCATTTACTGTATCATTTTTTTTATATATAATTATGATAAATCTTATAGATTTGGACAATAATTTTAGGACCATGATGAGATCATGCCAGTGAGACCTAAAATCTTGATAGCTCTAATCTAAAATATTTTCAATCATGAGTCAGAGATCAATGACTCTGATAAGATAGGTACATCCTATGTATGCTTGACGAAGAAGATGGCTGATCTCACAATCACTTGTATCGTGACACTAATACATGGATGTAGGTGCTCATTAGAGAATGAATTCACTAAACTGATCTGTAAAAGATCATCTGATGGAGCCTTACAGCATGTCCACAGATGGTTCTTCAGTGGGAGTGGTGCATGTGATCCTTTGACTTGAGATCACCATGGTACGTTATGTGCATGGACCCTTACTTTGGTTTATTTCCTAGCACACCACTTTGAGATATGTGTGAGATATTTTGAGTGTGGTGAATTATGCATGGAGATTGTTAGTGGTCAATAAGAAATCAGTCACTCCTTGTAGGAGGAGAGAACATCCTATATGATCTCATAGGAAGGTGACTCTGAGAGTCTCTGACTAGAACAGGAATGAATAGTAAAAATAATTTTTACTGATTCATCAATCGAGTCATCATCATTGGATCAAGATATATATGGTTAGATATTTAGGTTTGACATATTTTCATACCCATAGTCTTTCCAGGATGTTGTGTGATCGAAGGATTGGATTTCATGGTAACTCATCACGAAAGGATAATTTTAATATTTTCATCAAATTCTAAATCTTTTAGATAGTCATGACATATTGTTCGATATCAATCTTGACTTATAAACTCAATAAAATTAAAAGAATTTAATTCTAGAATCAGTTAGGATGAGTTCTAGTTGATTGGGACTCTTGAGCTGACCTAATCTAATTGGATTAGGGTTTCATCAAGAGTTTGGGTCCACTGCTGGCTAGATTTGAAATCTAATGGGTCACACACAATAAAAATTTGATCTTGATCCAATCAATTTAAATTTATTATAAATTTAAGAGGTTAATTAAATTGCTAGCACATGAATTAATCCAAGTTCCCAATTGGGTTAAGTGCAAAGGTGTTTGTGCTAACCTAGTCTTGTTGCCTTGATCTAATGTGATTAAGTTTGAACTATCTAATTTATTAGTTGGTTTTATCTAGTTTTGTAGAAGTGTTCCACAGGGAATCAACCTCCTCCACATCAAACCACATGCATAAATTTTGGTGGCATCATATTTATTTTTGGTATTAAGAAGGAGAGTCCTTCTTTCTTACTCCTCTTAAAATCATTACATGTTCCACACATCTCATTAATTTTGTGCACCATCAAATGGTGCCTTGGGATGTGGGATGTGGAAGAGGAGAGGGAATCCTTCACTAGGAAGAAACTCCATGCCAAAAAGAATTTGGACGCACCATTTATGGCATTAAGAAATGTAGAGTCCATTTCTCATGGGACTCTTCATTCTTCTTTTATTCCATGCATTTTTTCTTCCCTCCACGCACCATATGATGGTTCTGGATAATTGTTGGTGTAGAAATGGAGGAGTCCTTCTGCTTGAAGGCTCTTCCACACCTAGTTTCTATATAAAGAATTTATTCTTTATGGAAACAAAAGGACGGCACATGGGATGTGTTTGCGCTAATTAATTTCTCCCTTTATTCCACGCACCATTTTATGGCATTCAGATTTTTTCTAGTAGAGGAGAAGTCCATCTATGATGAAACTCTTCTTATTCCATGCCTTGACCCCTTGGTTTCCATATTGAAATTTATTTGGAATGTGTAAGGTAGTTGGGATGCCAAGAGTTGGCGTCCCTTGGTGTCTTGTGTGGTGCCTCTTCATCCCTTATTTAAGGGGTGCTACATATGGTATAAAGATCATCCAAAAATCTATTTTGGACATGGGATTAGATGATGAAGAGGTGGTAAAAATTTGAAGTAAAAATAGAAAGAGAAAGGGAGATAAAAATAGAAAGGAAGAGAGAAGAAAAAAAGAAAAGTATGAGATACTTGTCCTAAAATCAGATTATTCATTTGTTGAACATAAAATCTGATTAGAGTGTGGTCTGATACTTTGGAGAAGAGTTCCTAGAGTAGTCCTAGTAGAGGTCATGAAGGTATACAAGCAATGGTGTATCAAGTTCTTGCGAAGGACTATCGACAGCGCACTTAGGAAGAAGGCTGCACCACCATGAAGAGTTGGGAAGGGCCCTGATCAATCCTATGTGGATCACCATTGATGGCTTTTGCTTTGGAGTTTTGTGAAGATCTCAAAATCACCAGTTCATGGTCTTCATGGTGGTATATAATTTTTGATCTTCTCTTCATATGCATGTTTTTGTTATTTGATTGTAATCGTCAAGGAGTTCCTAGGATTTTTTGAGTTCCGATGAATAAGTTTAATTGTTAAACTTAGTTTTCATTATTGTATGCATGTTAAAAAAATTTGAAATCTATATTTTACTGCATCATCGAAATCTAGCAGTGGTATTAGAGCCATCCTTGATAGATTCAGTCAAATTTTATGTTATTTTTGTGATATGGATTAGATCCAGTTCGAACTATATCAAAATTAATTTTTCTAATTGATGTTTCATTGATGATTTTGATATATTTTTATTTTTGATAAAGTATTATCGATTTATGATCAAACTTTGGATATGAAATTTCATGGTTTATAAACTTGTGTGACAAGTTTAATTTAGATCCTATTATCTATTTTTCGATAGAATTGAAATTCAGTGCATGTGATGCGCAGGGGCCTTGGAATGCTGCATATGGATGTACATTGCCAAGGATTAAGGTTTTTGCATTTGATGCATTTACTTAAGATTCAGGGGCCAACCATCATATTATCGATGACTCACCATTGTGGGTCGATCATCTTGGTTGTTGCCCAAGGTATGCGTAGGGCCGAAAAATTTTGATCATGAAAAAGATGCATCAGATATCAATTAGGGTTTTTATTGATGGATTGATTTAACTATAATTCATTATTCTAATATGATTAGAGTTTAATGATTATAGATTAAATCAAAATTATTGTTCTAATTTGATTAGAAGCTAAGTTTAATTTTGGTCAATCAAATTTGTCATTTACCTAATATGATTAGGATTTGAGTTATGGGTGATCAAATCTGAGTTAACCTAATTGAATTAGGTTTAACCTAAGAATTGATCAACTCAACTTAAATAAATGATAAATGGTTAACTTAAAAGTTAAAATTGGGTCAATTATTGAACCCGAATCGAAAACCCTAGATAGGTCCTATGCCCATATAATTTGAACATCATAAGTGACATGTGTTTGAATGATATCGCAATTGAAATAACATGAGTTATTTATTATAATATTTTATAATTATTATAAAATATTATGTTGATTTGTTATGGACCATGGAACATCCATATGATGGATATATGCATGAATGCTTACATGCTAGTTGATTATATTAATGCATTTGCAAGAGATGCAATAATGGCTGGATGTCCTTGATGCATTATATTATCAGTTGTCCCTCTCTTTTCTATATTCTCAACTGTTGATTGGGATTTTTACATAATGATGTAAAATTATAGAAAAAAAATTATTTGAGAATAGATTAAAATTATTTCATTCTATTTTCAAATAAAAGATCAAGCATTTATGGTTATCTTCATGGTGATGAAGACTGGACTACCAAGCTTTTGGAGAGCAGAGGCACATTAAGATTGACCATGAGATGGTTCAATCTATAATTCACCTTGGGTTAGACCCAAAGATCATCTTGTGGCTCAGATGATTTTTTTAAAGTCCATAACTATTTGTTTTCTTTGATATGCTGGTAGTTAAAATTTTTTTTTAAAAAAATAGAGTTTACATAGCATATGATGCATGTATATGTTTAGGATGTGCTTGAGACCTAAGTCCCTAATGTAAATGATATTAAGTCATAATAACAAAGTGTTAAAAATACTACCCATGCCTTCCTTCATGCTAAGTCACTATTATATCAAGAACCATAGTAGGCTTATTGTGCTATCCACAGACTTGCAGTGGGGACTGGCTTAGTACTATCTTGGTGTATAATGAAGCTATTTATATTTAGCTCATACTAAGTCAATAAAATATATCAAAAACTGTAGTGAGTTTGTTGTGCTATCCACAAGACTTGCTATAGTGATTGGTATAATGTTGAACTAGTGATGCTTATGGCATATTTGATAGTGCTGTCTTGTTGTACTATCCACAAAGATAGTATTATTCAGGTATAATCATATAGGATGGAAGGATACGACTTAACTAAAATACTATAGTTTGTTATGCTATCCACAAGACTATAAGTATTTTAGAGACAAAAGTTATGTTGAGAGTTGCATGAGATGCAATTAGTAAAGAGTTACTTACTTTTGAACTCATAGGAGCTTGTTGTGCTATCCACAAGATATTTTGTGAGGAATTGGGATCTCAACCCTACTAAAAACTTCATGATAAGATTCTTCAATTTCATGCTTGAGGGCTATAAAATTCGTTAAAATAGTGAGAGACACAATTAGATAAAAATCTTTGTCTAAATTGTGCATGTCATCATGAGTAGTTCTGTTTATGTTCTTATATATACATTTGCATCATTACATTCACTACTTAGAATATCTTTAAAATTAATCGAATGTCATGGAATGGTTGAGGAATAGAAGGTGAAGAATGTCTTCACTATAGGTATCTAATATCGATACAGGATTGATGAGCAATAAATTACAAGAATTGTCTTACTAGTGTGAAGCAAGAGCAGGATGCAAAAGTTATATCTGCTAATAGTTTATATGTGATACAAATTAATTATCATTGAGTATTTCAGCTTTAAAATTTTTAGGTATGTGATACCTAATATAGGTTCTTCTTATGCAAAGTGTTTGTTGGACCTATAAAGCTGAGGTGAGGTGATTACTTGCCTTTTGGCACTGATGGATAGTCCATTTATGCTAAGGCTGTAGAAATCTATTTATTTAGAAACTAATAGACCATTGTTTATCAGAAACATTATTTCAATCCCTATGTTATTATAACATAGATTTTAAATTAATGTTAAAAGTAAAAATTACTCTCCTTCTGATAAATTTTATGGTTATGGTCTTATGTTTCTATCACTCAATGATATTCTTCATGTTGATGAGGATAAGAAATAAATATGTAATGGTCACATATCTCAGGGCAAGCAAGGTATTAGGTCTTGAACATATGGATGTTTGAAAGGCTAATAATATTTTGATCCAGAGATTGACACTTCATATGTGATATGATAAACTGCTTCACAAATATTATTATCTCTTTCTGAGAAATATTCTAGAAATTGCTATATGCATTAGACACTATAAAAATATGTTACAAGCATTCCATATGAGATATAGAAAAGGTAAAAGATAGGTTGCTCAACTTATGTGAAAAGAGTTGATGTACATAAGTTTGTGCTAGAACAGACTTTTATTAGTTTATAGGTTATCCTAAAAGAATAGTATGTGATACTATTTCTACCATCCTACTTGAAAAAAGATGTTTTGTCAGTAGGTATGCCACCTTTTAGAAAAAATATTTTTTTTAAAAAGAAACAGTGGAAGGATAATTGAACTTGAGAAGTTCAAGACCTTTAAATTATCATATCTTAACCTGTGGAGTGTCCACAAGTTAATCCTCAACCAGATATGCCCAGTGATGAGGCACGACCATGATACACACCTCCTCATTGAAAAGTCAATCTTAGTGTATAATATACCACTCAAAATATGAGTTTGTCATTGTAAATGGCAGTACACTATACATCATTGTAAATGATGTTTTTATTTGACCCATTCAAAGATTGTTATTAGTAGAGACTCTGACAGTTGGCCAGAAACTTTGACATCCAAAATTGACTCCCTGTACATTAACCAAATGTGAACTATGGTCGAAGCACCTATGGGTATGACCCAACAGGTTGCTGTCAGAAATGTCTATTCAGATTCTTGCTATTGCCACACACCATCTAGAGAAATTGTCTCTAGTGGGAGGGCAAATATTTTTATGAATTCAGACAGTTTATAAGGAGTGGGTACTTCTATTTTTGATAGGACAGTCAAGATGTTTGACTTTATCAAATATAAATGAACCTATGTATGTGCAAGAAAATAAGTGAGAGTTTCACTAACTTCTTGGTTATGTATGTGGGGACATACAGCATATTGAGAAGGTAGTCCTGATATTGCACTCGATCAATAACTTGCTTATCATAGAAGTTTTCATGGAAAAAAGACTTGGATTAAGTGTCCAATATATTTGACATCTATAGGGATATATGTAAGTGGATGCAAGGTTTGTTCCAGTCTAGGTACATAGAATTTAATATTGAAAGGATTCAACATGAATGGGTATAAAAGTATTTACTTACCTATACATTCAATGTACCAAGCCTAATGTGAATTATACCTTATGTATAATCATTGATTTTGGGCTAATCCATGATATGATCTTTTGAAAACTGTGAAAAGTATTCTCCTAGCACTTAAGATGTACTAGAGGAGCAGTGAATTAAAAAAATTTCAAACAGCATACTGTATTTGTTTCAGTTAAATGTTGTTAGTACAAATTGCTTAGGAAAGGTGTCTGATGAAGGGTTCATCATTAAGTTGGGTGTCATCTCACCGAGTATCCATGCACATCCTAGGCACTTTCATCTCATTTATGAATGATCATAAATGAGTTAATATTAAAGAATAGTATAATAGGATCAGTTCACTAAGCCTTACACAGTAGTAGTGTAATCACCACCCTGATTGTATGGACATCAAGTATTGGGGTGATTGGCTTTAGTGCAAGTGGGAGATTGAAAGAATAGTGCCCTACAAGCCAATTGCATGGGGATGCGATGAAATTTTTCTTTATTATCTTCTTGATCATTTGCATGATATTAGTTATTTTATTTATATGAGGTATTATGTCTTATCATTTGCTGTATCATTTTTTTATATATGATTATGATAAACCCATAAATTAGGGTAATGATTTTAGGGCCATGATGAGATCATGTCGATAAAATCTAAAATCTTGATAGCCCTAACCTAAAATATTCTCAGTTGTTGGATTATCGAGTCGGGGATCAATGACTCTGGTAAAATTCGTACATCCTATGTATGCTTGACGGAGAGGGTGGTTGATCTCACAACCACTTATGTGGTGACACTAATACAAAGATATAGGTGCTCATTAGATAATGAGTTTACTAAACTGACCTACAAAAGAACATCTGATGGAGCCTTACAGCATGTCAATAGATGATTCTTCAGTGGGAGTGGTGCATGTGATCCTTTGATCTGAGATCACCATGGTACCTTGTGTGCATGGACCCTTACTTTGGTTTATTCTCTAGCACACCACTTTCAGATGTGTGTGAGATATTCTGGGTATGGTGAAGTATGCATGAAGGTTGTGAGTGGTCAATAAGAAATCGATCACTCCTTGTAGGAGGAGAGAACATCCTATGTGATCTCATAGGATGGTGACTCTAAGAGTTTCTAGCCAGCACAGGGATGAACAGTAAAAATAGTTTCTATTAGTTTATCAATTGAGTCATCATCATTGGATCGAGATACATATGGTTAGGTATTTGAGTTTGACATAGTTTCATACCCATAGCCTTTTCAGGATGTTGTGTGATCGAAGGATTGAATTACACGGTAACTCACCATGGAAGGATAATTTTGATATTTCTATCAAATTTTAAATCTTTCAGATAGTCATGACATATTGCTAGACATTAATCTTAACTTGTGGACTCGACAGAATTAAAAAAATTTAATTCTAGAATCAGTTAGGAAGAGTCCTAGTTGATTGGGACTCTTGAGCTGACCTAATCCAATCGGATTAGGGTTTCATCGAGAATTTGGATCCACTACTGGCTAGATTTAGAACCCAGTGGGTCACATAAAATAAAGATTTAATCTTAGTCCAATCAATTTAAATTTATTATAAATTCAATGGGTTAATTAAATTGCTAACATATGAATTAACTCAAGTTCCCAATTGGATTCCGTGCAATGGTGTTTGTGCTAACCTAGTCTTATTGACTTGACCTAATGTGATTAGGTTTGAACCATTTAATTTATTAGTTGGTTTTATCTGGTTTTGTAGAAGTGTTCCACATGGAATCAACCTCCTCCATGTCAAACCACATGCATAAATTTTGGTGGCATCACAATTATTTTTGGTATTAAGAAGGAAAGTCCTTCTTTCTTACTCTTCTTAAAATTATTACATGTTCCACACGTCCCATTAATTTTGTGCACCATTAGATGGCACCTTGAGATGTGGGATGTGAAAGGGGAGAGGGAGTCCTTCACTAGGAAGGAACTCCATGCCAGAAAGGATTTGGACGCACCATTTATGGCATTGAGAAATGTAGAGTCCATTTCTCATGGGACTCTTCATTCTTCTTTTATTCCATGCATTTTTTCTTCCCTCCATGCACCATATGATGGTTCTAGATAATTGTTGGCATAGAAGTGGAGGAGTCCTTCTACTTGAAGGCTCTTCCACACCTAGAGTTTCTATATAAAGAATTTATTCTTTATGAAAAGAAAAGGATGGCACATGGGATGTGTTTGCGCCAATTAATTTTTCCCTTTATTCCACGCACCATTTTATGGCGTTCAAATTTTTTTTGACAGAGGAAGAGTCCTTCTACAGATGAAGCTCTTCTTATTCTATGCCCTGACCCCTTGGTTTCCATGTTGAAATTTATTTGGAACGTGTAAGGTAGTTGGGACGCCAAGAGTTGGCGTCCCTTTGTGTCTTATGTGGTGACTCTTCATCCCTTATTTAAAGGGCACCCCATATGGCATAAAGATCATCTAAAAATCTGTTTTGGATATAAGATTAGATGAGGAAGACGTGGTAAAAATTTGAAGTGAAAATAGAAAGGGAAAGGAAGAGAAAAATAGAAAGGAAGGGAGAAGAAAAAAAAGAAAGTATGAGATACTTATCCTAAAATCAGATTGTTCATGTGTTGAATATAAAATCTGATTAGAGTGTGGTCTGATACTTTAAGAAAGGGTTCCTAGAGTAGTCATAGTAGAGGTCATGAAGGCATACAAGCAATGGTGTATCAAGTTCTTGCGAAGGACTATCGGCATCACACTTAGGAAGAAGATTGCCGCACCATGATGAGTTGGGAAGGGCTCTGATCAATCCTGTGTGGATCACCGTTGGATGACTTTTGCTTTAGAGTCTTGTGGAGATCTCAAAATCATTAGTTCATGGTCTTCATTATGGTGTATGACTTCTAGTCTTCTCCTCATATGCATATTTTTGTTATTTGATTGTAATCGTCAAGGGGTTCCTAGGGTTTTTTTAGTTCCAATGGATGAGTTTAATTGTTAAACTTAATTTTTATTATTGTATGCATGTTAAAAAATTTTGAAATCTATATTTCACTATGTCATCAAAATCCAACAGAGTGTAGATCATTGTGTGCCATATTAGTTGGTTGTTCTCTTAACCAAGGCATGTGATGACATAGGTATGGCATATGGGTGATATGCAGGAGTACATTTCACTAAGCATAACCACTTTTGGAGCACTCTACTGTCAAGGACTGCTCTGATGGGATATGGATATAAGTCTCCCTCTGACCTGAGGCTATCTCGGTGACTTGCAAGCAACTCACTATGCTTTGGTACCAGACTATCCAAATTTTTAATTCGATGACAGAAGATTTTTGGGTACAGTCAAGTACTTATGAAATCTGAGTACGAGTCAAGATGAGATTGATCGCTTCAAGTAAAATTATAGATGATGCATCATTGTATTTCAATTCAGCAAAATTTTGGCCCGAGTAGTCCTAGTGAGGAGTCATAAAATTTTTAAAGTTGAGACATAATGTGGACCACTCATCTAGGATTGACAGTTTAATCCAAAATCATCCTTGAGCAACGAGTGTCGAAGGGATGAATTATATGGTAACTATATCCACATGGGTTCTAAAGTGTTGCTGGGCATACATTCGATCTATCTAAATGTCCAAAATAATTGCTAGATGGTAACATTGGTTAGTACAGAAATTATTGTGCTACCAGCTTAAGTTCGAACCTATGAGGTCACACACATAGAGGTACCATCTGATCAAATGTCTAATCAACGATTATGAATCATTGAATGATTTAATTATCAATGTGATTGATGATTAATCTTGTGCAAAGATTACAATAAATTATTTACTAATGGTTGGTAAATTAAAAAATAATTAATTAATAATTTGATTGTTAATTGATTCAATTTGATTGAGCAATGGAGATTGGATCAAATCTAATTGAATTGGATTCAATTAGATTTGCTTTGGATTGATTGGATGCAACCCTATTAGATAACAAGGCTTGTTTCAATTGATTTCAGGGATGCAAATCAAATTCTGAGTTGAATAGGATTCAATTAGTTTTATATAGGCTTTGATTAGATCAAATCTTATTGGATAATCAGTTCGATTGGATCAAGTCCTATTATCAAAACCTTCCCTAATATCCATTAAGATGAGAAAAATCAATTCCTGGATCAATAAGATTTTAATCTAACTAATTTTCTAATTAGATTGGGACCTAATTAATTTCATAATTGGACTAGGACCTAATTAGTTAGTTTGTTATAACTAATTCTTAAATTAGTTAGGATTGGATCCAAGAATTAGTTAGAGTTTGACCAAGATTTATGAGTCCTATTTGGAATAGGGCTGAACTAACTCTCTCCACCCATCTATTTAAGATCTCTCATGCCCCTCTTGTGTTTTAACATTAGAAAACCCACACCCATCATAAAGAGCCACGTTCTCCTTCTCTTTTGTGAGAAAAAGTGGGCATCCCCCCATCTTCTTGTCGCCAAAAAGAGAGGGGCATCCAACTCTTGGACGCCCCATATTCCATGCGTCTAGGCTTCCTTTCCAACCCCTTTTGAAGAGATTTTGTGAGACTTTTACTACTAATTTTTAGGTGTCAAAGAGGGCTTCTCTTGCTGGTTCTACAACAAAAAATTTTAAAAAAAAAGTTCTTCCTAACGAGAGAAAGGGAAAGAAGAAGAAGGGTCTTCTTTCTTATGCGCAGTCTTGGAGAAGAAGAAGTTCTTCTTCTAGATTTCTTCTCTATTTTTTTTAAGATAAATATTATATTAGAACTTATTTTTAATATGATAATTTAGAGAAAAAATATCAAAAAAATTTGGTTGGATGTTTGAGACTTCCTAGAGTTCTAGATCAAGGAGAAAAGTGAGAAGAAGAGAGAAGAACGATTCTTCTCTTGGGTCTCTCTTTTGGGTTCTTCTAGAGCTTAGAATTTTATATGATTTTTAGTATAAGAAATTATATTAGCTCTAATTTTTATCATAAAAAATCAAAAAAAAATTCTTCTTAAAGGTATGGAAGGAAGAGAGAAAGATTTTATCTTGTGTGCGAGAGAATTAAGAAGAAAGGGTTCTTCTCTTGATCTCTATCATAGAGATTTGATGAGTGGATCCAGAAAGAAAAAAAGAGGATCTCTTTGTACTTCATCTTCTTCATATTCCTCTTAGATCAACCAAAGCATGATATCTTCATGAGCTAGCACTCTTGGAGAGATCGATCAACATATGGGCTTCGTTTGGATATCTGAAGAGGCCGAACACGTGTGCGGCTACTGAGCATCATGAAGAACCAACTACCATGAATTTTGGATGTGGTGATCTACTACCTGTATTTAGATATGAAGTTTTAAACTTAATTCATATTTAGATATAATCTAAATATAATTCAGATATAATCTGATTTGATATAGATATGATCTATGTTTGCTGAATTTTAGATTTCAGATTTACATACATGCATATTAGTTCATATCATAGATTCTGTATGGTAGTTTTAGATTTGATCTATGCATACATTGTAGATTAAATTATTTAATCTATGTATATTCTGTTACAAAATTTTAAAAATGCATGCTTAAAATCACCACGCTTCCCTTCATCCATATGCACCTATGGGTAGATTCTCAATCAATTATTTTTTTAAATAATTTTTAGTAATTAATTTAGTCTCAAATTTTATTTCAGTATGTGATGGACTTTCACTGAAAGTCTTGGTTAGATTAAACCATTAACATGAACCTACTCAGTGATTCTAACTAATGAATGATCAGGTCTAAGGATGGCTCAGTCAATCCAACCATTCATCAGATAGTACAACAGAGTCATCATATGATAAATGATAATTCTTTCATTCAGAGAGAACACCAGATGGATAGTGCCAGCAATATCCATCAAAAATAATAGACCTATTACCATTCACCTTAATGGGAGGCTATGATTTAGTTATCACCATAACCAGCTCATTTTAGGGACCTAATAATTTAAAGAACTTAATTAATTTAGAAAAAAAAGAAGAAGAGATCAATCAGTAGATCATAATTCTCTCACTGATTTTATCAAGTTATTGAATCAGAATAGGGTCATGCTGATTGAAATGGCATCTAGATCAGTCACACTGATCAACCTTAATGGCATGGATTAACTCGAATTACTTAGTGATCTAATCAAAATCTAATTTATCAAATTGGCCAAATAAGTGAGATCGATGATCGATGAGAGGGTCTGCTAAGCTTGCCTTAAACACCATCGAAATAGTGAGGTAAGCTGCTCCCAATTAAAAACCACCAATCGAAATGCCGAACTTATCTTAGACACTAATTGGTTAATTAGTTTCAATTTGACCAACCTAATGATTTAGATTCAACCACTGAGCCACAATCAAGGTCCATTTGATCCAATCAAAGATATGGACTTGACTATCTACAACTATTGTATTGGTTATAGAAAAATTCTGATTTAATCTAATTCAATATTTGGTTAGATTTAATCAATTTCTCTACATGGTTCATTAATTCTTTGATTCTAATCTTAGGTCTAATCCAATTAAGAGGATCTGATTTGAGCTAACCCATATCTCCATATTTTATGCGATGTCATTAGATCTTAAATCATAATTCTAGATCTAATTGATTCTATACTTAATTTTTAATTAAATTTTAGCATCAACATGGGTTTAAGTTTAGGTTTAGATTTGAAATAATTTTAATTTTTTTATTTTGTAAATAATTTACAATAAATTTTATGCAAAAAGTTTTTGTTCTAAAATTATGTCGATGTCATTAGATCTTAAATCATAATTCTAGATCTAATCGATTCTATACTTAATTTTTAATTAAGTTTTAGCATCAACATGGGTTTAGATTTAGGTTTAGGTTTGAAATAATTTTAATTTTTTTATTTTGTAAATAATTTACAACAAATTTTATGCAAAAATTTTTTGCTCTAAAATTATGTCGACTCAATCAACATTGAGCCAACTGCATAAGGAGACTGGATCAACTCAGTTCAAAATTGGGTCAGCTTAGTAATTATGCTAGCATAATTTAAGGAGTTTTGAATCTAAAAATCTTACATAATTCTAAAATAAAATCAATCATAAATATACTTTTAGATCATATCTAAATCTTTTATGATTCTAGATTTTATTTTCTTATGATTAAAATAATTTTAATCATATAGATTAGATGTTTTATTTTTCATACAATTTTGTATCACATACAACAAACCTAGGATTTCAAGATCTAGGATTTTGTAAAAAAATAAGTTCTTCCTTTTGCATTCTTCTTCATGGGATCTAATCACATGGCACCCCTATACACCATAAGAGCACCCCATCGAATGGAAAGAGAGGGCCTTTAATCCTTTCTTGCTCCTATGATCGGATGGCCTGGCAATCAATCCAATCCAAGTACTTGCTAATCGGATCATCTAATCTAATCACATATCATATATGCTTAAATTTAGATCTAATCTAAATTACATCAGATCTGATCACAACCTGAGTTCACATCTAAATCAGATCATAAATATCATATGCAATATTTAAATTAGATTTTATCAAAGATCAGCACAAACTAGGATAATTTTTTCACTGTAAGGGATAAACCCTACAGTAGGATAACCTTATATTAGTTTGTGTGATCTACCATTAATTAAATTTAGATCAAAGATATCACATATCAAATCTAAATAAAATTAAAATTTAGATTCAATATGCATATATAACATGTCATAATAAATCTAGGCTCTGATATCACTGTTGAAAAATATAGGCAATTTTATGCATGTATTTCAAAAAATTTTGAAATAAAATACAGTGGAAGACAACTAGATTAATCATATTAATCTAATATGCATATGATCTAATCATCAAATCAACCTACTCTAGGATCTATGACATGATATATTGTATATAAAATCTGAAATAATCACATGATAAAATTTGTATGCATGGATGTAAGCAGTAGATCAAATCTACACCTATTCGAGTTCAAAACTCGATACCTGAGCATGGGTCAATGATCACCACTACCGAAAGATATGGTGAAGATGATCCTTACTGATTGCTCATAGCCACACATATGTCCGACCTTTAGAAAGTCCACTCGAAGCCCCAATCTGATTGATCTTCTTGGGAGTACTAGCTCGTGCGAAGATCTTCTTCTTAGCTGATCTGAATCTTTTTTTCAAATTTTTAAATCCTTTCTAGAGGTTGAAAATAAACATCTAGAGGAGATGAAGAGATAAAAGAAAGATGAAGAAGAAAATAATTTTTTTCTTATTTTTTCTCTCTTCCCAAACCCTTGGGATCAACCCCTAGAATTCTAGGTTTTGCGCACACCCAAAGAGAAAGGACTCTCCTTCTCTTTTCATGCCATGAACCGATGCCCAAGGACTTCTTACTATGAAAGCCCTTCTTCTGGTCTCTTACACACATAAAAACAAAAAGCAAAACCCCCTTTGTTGGTGTGTAATAAGGTAGGGTGAGTAGTCCTAGAGATCTTGAACTCTTCTAAGAGATATCGTACCTTTTACAATCCCATGCCAATTCATGCCCAAAAAGTATGGGATGCCCCTTCCCATATTTTTTTATAGTAAATTAATTCTCCAACTAATTTTCCATGATGAAAATCTCCTTAAAATATTGCACACATAATGAGAAAAAAATAAATTGGCAGCAAGATTTTGTAGATAATGTCAAACATTATCTATATGGTATCCAATTCAAATCTCATTTGAACATACCAAATAAAACCAAATCTTATCTAATTTTGGATGTGAGAAAGAGGAGAAAGAGCTTTTTGGCATAGAAAAATCTCATACAAAAAATATTTCAGCATGGAGAAAGATGGCATCACAAGTTTGGTCCATAAGGGAGAAGTCCAATGCAATATGGACTCTTAATTTCTTTATTTGAATCCAAACCAAATCACATCTAATTTAGTCCAAATAAAATAGATAAAATCTAATATAATTAAATTCATAATTTTTTAATCAAATTTTAATTAAATTAAGAATTGATTGAACTAAAGTTTTGATCAAATCAGGGATAATTCTCCCTTTGCGATTAGGTCATCTCATAGCCTAATCGGGTCAAACCTAATTGAATCTAATTCAATTAGATTCTATTTAATCTATTTTGCTCAATCAAATTAAACTATTTAGTAATCTAATTATTAATTAATTCTTTATTAATTCACTAACACTTGATGAATAAATTTATTACAACTTTTACATAAGATTAAATATCAATCGAATTGATGATTAAGCCCTTGAACGATTCTCAATCGTTGATCAGCTACTTGATCAGTCAGAAACTTTTTGGAGTATGATCCCATAAGTTCAAACCTAAGCCGATAGTATAGGAGTAAATTTTTAAACCAATTGATGTAACCATCTGATAATAGTGATCCGACATCCGGATAGGTCGAATGATGGTGAAGCAACATTCAAGAATCTATTGGTGTATGGTTGTCGTATAATTCATCTCTTTGACTCTAATACATATGAACGACTTAGAATTTAATTGTCAATCCTAGATAAGTCATCTACATTGTATTTTAATCTTTCAAATCCATCACATAGATTATCTGGGTCCAGATTTTACTAAATTGAAACACATTGATATATTAACTCCTACTAATTTGGAGGGGTCAATCTCATCTTGACTCATGCACCAACTTGACAAGTACTTGACTGCATCCAGAAACCTTCCATCACTGAATTTAAAACTCAGTTAGTTCAACACCAAAGTACAGTGAGTTGCTTGCAAGTTACTGTGGTGATCTCAGATCAGAGGGATACTTATACCCGTACCCTTCGCGAGCTACTCTTGACAATAAAGTGCTCCATAGTTGGTTACATTCAGTGATGATGTACTGTTATATCTCACCTGATGCCATACCAATATCTTCACACCATTTGGTTACGAGGATAACCAATGCATATAATACACAACGATCTATACTTGATATCGCTATCATCCAAGTAATAGCATATCATTTAGTCGCGAACTAGTTTAAGAACTACACAATAAATTCTCTTTTATTAATCAAAGTAGTCCTAAGGACTTCATCACAACATAGGAGTTCGTTAGAAGATGTAATCTTATGATGAAAAGAATCAAATAACTTTTATTATTGATCCATTCATATACATTTATAATTAGCACAATCGTCAAATGATTAGCTTTAGGATATAATTTCTAATATGGATTGCTAATAAAAATATCCTTAAGTACTTGAGAAAGATTAAGGATTTGTTGTTGATCTTTGATGAAGGATCGGGGATGAAAGTTGAGGGATACACCGATTCAGACTTCATGACTGATGTCGATGATAGAAAGTCTACATCGGGGTGTATCTTCTTGTATAATGGGAGTATGGTTAGCTAGAAGAGTTTCAAACAGTCGATTATTATAGATTCTACCATGAAAGCTAAGTACATCGCCATCTCTAAAGCTGCTAAGGAAGTCTTTTGGTTTAAGAAGTTCATTGCGAAGTTGGGTGTAATGCCATCAGATGCCATTACACAATACTATGATAACTATTAGAAAATATATCCCAAAATCAATCGTCAGCCTGTTGATGACTGTGTTCATCTTGTAAATTGTATATGAATTTTTATTAATAAAAATTATTTGGTATTTTTATTACAAATTATCCATCTTTGAATTTCTATGTTGTAATGAAGTCCTTAGGACTAGAATTAATCAACAAAAGAGAATTTATCGTTAAGTCCTTAAAAGTGTTCACGACCAAATGATATGCTATTAATAAGACGATAGCAACATCGAGTATAGATCATTATGCGTCATATGAGTTGCTTGACCTCTTAACTAAAGAGTGTGGAGACACTGTTATGGTGTGCAGATGGAATATAGGAGTACATTCGTATTGAATGTGACCATTTGTCGAGCATTTTGCTGTCAAGAGTAGCCCATAAGGGGTACAGATATAAGTATCCCTCAGACCTAAGACCATCACGGTGATTTATAAGCAACTCACTATATTTAGTACCGAATTATTTGAGTTTCTAACTCAGCAATAGAAGGATACTAGGTGTAGTTAAGTACTTATCAAGTCAGTGTGTGAATCAAGATGAAATTGATCCCTCTGAATTAGTAGAAGATATGTATCAGTTTATTTCAATTTAGTAAAACCTTGGTCAGAATAATCCATGAGATAGATTTGAAAGGTTGAAATACAGTATAGTCAACTTAATTATGGTTGACAGTTAAACCCTAGGTCATCTTGAGCATTAGGGTCAAAAGAATGAATTATACGATAACCATATGCCAGTAGGTTCTAGAATATTACTTTGCAATACTTCGACCTATCCGATCGTTGGGTTATCATTGCTAGATGGTTACATCGATTCATATAGAAAGTTATTTCTATACTACCAGCTTAGGTTTGAACCTATGGGGTCACATGCATTAGAAGATTTGGTCAGATCTGATGGCTGAAGGGTCCAATTAGATTGTGACTCTGATGAGGAGTCCCATTGGGACTGAGACTCTGGAGGAGAGTCCCACTGGGATTGAAACTCTACTATCAATAAAAAATTAATTAGTAATTAGATTACTTATTGACTCAATTTGATTGAGTAAAGAGCTTTCGATCAAGTCTAATTGATTAGATTTAGTTCGACTCAGATTGGGTTTGATATGATCAATCCTGATTACAAAAAAAATTTGATCCTAATTCGATCAGGATTTAGACTTGGCTAATTTCTAATTAGATTAGAAGTTTGATGAGATATTTAGATTCTTAATTAGATTAGGTTTATTTTTATCAGTGGGTTCAATCTAAATTTGATTTGGATTAGAATCAGATTAGAAATGAAGAGTCCTTGTCAACTTGGACTCTGTCCTTATCTCTTGGAGAGTCCTTTGGCATGAGAGACTCTAGAATCCTTCTCCACACCATAGTGATTTTTTTGGAATTTTTTGGGATGCCAAAAGTAGTTTTGGCATGGACTTTGGCACCCTTCCCTTGGTGAAACCCTAATTTCTAGTCTATAAAAAGGGTGGTCCTCCTTTTTGGCATCATGCTTCTCTTCTCCCTTGCTGGTGTTTTCATTTCCAAAGCCTCTCCTTCTCTTCCTCTCTTCCTCCTTCAGATCCCTTCTTATTTTGCAGTGTCCAAGTTGCTTGAAGAAGAAGGAAGAGATCAATTGTCAAAGTAGCTTACAGGCTAGCACCTCTAAGCCCCTGATCTGTGCCAGTCTTCGCATGAATTTTTTATTGAGGTCAGATGATTTTGTGTGGCTGTGAGTGACCTGAGGAACACTTTCTCCAACTGTTAGACCAAAGAAGATCAATATCAAATTGGCTTGGTCATAATTTCTATCTTATCTTGATTGCAATGTTAGATCTAATAGTTAGATCTAGGATTTCAACATCGATGAGATCGATGTGTGTTTTTATTTTTAGATCTAAAGTATATATTTTTTATATCATAGATCATAATGTGATAGTCTAAGATTAGATCTTATACATGTAATTAAAATTAAATTATTTAGTCTTTTATTTTTGCTGCATAAAAAATTTTAAAATTGCATGCATAGCACTGCCGCATATTTTCTTCGATTTGTATCAGAGCATAGTTATTTTGATATGAATTATTATGACTTTAGATCTGATTTTTGATGATTGATCTGATTATTTATGATTTATATTAGATCTAAATAAGTTTATTTTTAGATCTGATTATCATCTTTTTAGATTAGATGTTCTGAGTAGCAAAGTACTCGGATTGGATAATTACCAGGCCATCTGGTCATAGAAGTAAGTAGGGTTTCATGATCCTCTCTTTCCATTCAATGGGGTACTCTTCATGGCATGTAGGGGTGCCATTGTGAGGTCCCCTGAAGTAGAAAGTGAAAGGAGAAAATTTACTTTCTTACAAAATTCTAGATCTTGAAACCCTTGGTATTATTGTATGTAATGCAAGTTGCGAAGAAACTAGTTACATCTAATCTTGATTAATCAAAATTATTTTAATTTAAAATTATAAAAATTTAAATTTGATCTAAAAAGTTTTATGATTTAATGTAAAAGGTTTACATAAAAAATTATTTTGAAACCTTAACCATGTTGATGCAAAACTTAATTGAGAATTAAGTATTGGATTAATTAGATCTAGAATTATGATTTAAGATCTAATAACATTGCATAAAACATGGGGCATGGGTTAGCTCAAATCAAGTCATTCTCTTTAATTGGGTTAGACCTAAGGTTAGAATCAAAGAATTGATTGATCATGTAGAGAAATTGATTAAGTCTAACCAAATGTTACATTAGATTAATCAGGATTTCTCTAATACAATAGTTATAGATGGTCAGGTCTATGTCTTTGATCAGACCAAATGGATCTTGATTGTGGCTCAATGGTTGAACCCGAATCATTAGATTGATCAAATTAAAACTAATTAACTAATTAGTATCTAAGGTAAGTTTGGCATTTCAATCGATGATTTTTAATTGAGAGTGGCTTATCTGGCCATTTTGATGGTGTCTAAGGCAAGCTCAGCAGACCCTCCCACCAATCTCACTTACCTAGCCAATATGGTGAATTAAATTTTGATTAGATCACTAAGTGATTCAAGTTAGCCCATGTCATTAAGGTTGATTAGTGTGACTAGTCTAGGTGTCATTTCAATCAGTTTGACCTTAACCTGATTCAGTGACTTGGTGAAGTCAGTGGGAGGATTGTGGTCTACTGATTGATCTCTTCTTCTTTTTTCTCTAAATTGATTAAATCTTGGTCTCTAAAATAAGTTGGTTATGGTGATAAGTAGATCATAGCCTCCTATTAAAGTGAATGATAATGGGTCCATTATTTTTGATTGGCACTGCAGGCGCCATCCGTCTGGTATTCTCTCTGAATGATGGAATTATCATTCATCATATGATGACTCTTTGAACTATCTGATGATGGTTGGGTTGATCGAGCCATCTTCGAACCTAATCACTCATTAGGTAGAATCACTAAGTAGGTTCATGTTAATGATTTGATCTAATCGAAACTTTCAGTGGAGGCCCATCGCCTACTAAAATGAAATCTGAGACTAAATTAATTACTAAAAATTATTTGGAGAAATAATTAGTTGAGAACCTACCCATAGGTGCATATGGATTGATCGAGCCATCCTCGGGCCTATATGCAGTATGTATGGATTTTAGTATCTGCTAAGGAATTAAGGTAATTCCTCGAATTGGAGGTAGAGGCTACCAATTCATATAAAATAATGAGAGGACCTTTAGACTAAAGTTCATATCTTTAGGATTAATAAATTTATATACTAATTTAGTTTTGATTTTTTCTTATGCGTGCAGATATGCCTCAAATTTGTCACTCCGATCACTATTGGTCGGTGAGAAGCTAATCAGATCAAATTTTGATAATTGGTATCGAAAGCTAAAGATTGTCCTGGAGTATGAGTGAATCCTATATATGATTACGGATCTTGTACCTAAGGATCCTGCTCCCAACACCCAAGGTGTGATCTGAGATACTTATTTGAAGTGGCTCAATGATTGCACCATGATTTGTTGCATCATGTAGGTCTTCATGAACAACGAGTTCCGTCAAAAATTTAAAGAGGCTCAGTCAGAGGAAATGCTTTAAGTGTTGAGAAATTTCTTTGGTACTCCTGACGATGTTGAGTGGCACAAGACTAGTTGCATCATTTTCAACATTTGATGAGGGAGGATGCATCTGTTATCGATCATGTATTGTACATGATCGAATAGATTAAAAAATTGAGCAAACTCAGCCTCCTCTTGCACGAATAGCTAGGGAAGGATGCGATCTTGAACTCACTGCCCAAGTCCTACATGTCATTCCTCAGTCATTTTAGAATGACGAAGCCTGTAGTCAACTACCACAGTCTGTTGGGATTGCTACAGACTTTTGAGAAAGATCATCAGCTCCACAAGAAGACAGTGAATTTAATGGGAGGATCTTCTTCCAGTAGTCATCATCCTTTTAAGAAAGACAAAAAGAAAAAGAATAAGAAGGTGCCAGGTGCTAGGAGTTAGTCCCAGAAACTCAAATTCAAGGCTGATCAAAGTCAGGTGGAATGCTTCTTTTGTAAGAAGCAGGGTCCTTGGAAGAAGAACTATCCTCAGTATATCACTTTTCTTGACCCGAATAGACCAAAGAACAAGAAGCAATCAGTTGCTGGATAAGATACATATATGATAACACCTTGTAACTTCTCTCTTTTTGATACAATGACATGGGTATTGGATACCGATAGCCCTATTCATATTTACAATTCATTGCAGGGTCTTCAGATCAGTAGGAGATTTGGAGATGGTGAGAGATTCCTGAATGTTGGAGATGGAAGATCAGTTTCAGATCTAGCTTTAGGAAACATTAAGTTTGTATTCGAGTCTTGTTACATTGTTCTTGATGAGTGTCATTATTGTCCTAGTTTTCTTTTGAATGTTATTTTTGTAGGCTTTTTGGCCAAATCTAACTACAAAATATCAATAAAAAAAATTTTATGATATCATTTTGAATGGTGTTACAATTTTGCATGGACAGTTAAACAATGGTATCTATATTGTATCTAGGTCTGATGTAATGTATATTTCTAATAAACATCCTAGCATAGATGATGTCACGGATACCTACCTTAGGCATTGTAGGCTAGGTCATATCAACAAGAATAGGATGAACAGATTAGCTCAAGAAGAAATTCTTGATAAAGATGATTATGAATCGTTACCTACCTGTGAGTCTTGTTTGCTTGAAAAGATGATCAAATCACTTTTTACTAAAAAAAGTGAACGAGCCAATGACGTGCTAGGTCTGATACATACTGATGTATATAGACCCATGAGAACATATGCTAGAGGAGGGTATAGCTATTTCATTACTTTCACAGATAACCTATCTAGGTATGGATATGTCTACTTGATGAAACATAAGTTCGAATCATTTAAAATGTTAAAATGGTTTTGTAATGAAGTAGAGAAATAAACTGAAAAAAATATTAAAACTCTTCAGTTTGACTGAGAAAGTGAATATCTTTTCAGTGAATTTCTGACATATCTAGGAGAAAATGGAATCTCTCTCAAGGGATCCCTCTAAGGACACCATAGCATAATGGCATCTCAGAAAGGAGAAATTGAACCTTGTTGGACATGATTCGGTCTATGATGAGGTTTGCAACTCTGTCGATCCCTTTTTAGGGATATGCACTTGAAATAGCCTATCTTGTGCTCAATAATGTACCAAGCAAGTCAGTTAGTAAGACACCATATGAGATATGGTCAGGGCATAGGCCGAACCTCTCTTACTTTAGGGTTTGGGGGTGTCCAACTTATGTTAAACGATTACAAACTGACAAGCGCAGTCGTAGATCTGATAAATATAATTTTATAGGATACCCCAAGGAAATGAAGGGATATTACTTTTACCTGTCTACTAAACAAAAGGTGTTTGTCAACAATTAGGTATACTTTTTGAAAAAAAAATCTTTAATGAAGGAATAAGTACCTCAAACATAGAGCTTAATGAAGTTCGATAGGTAGAAGAACTGGCACCAATAATTGAATCTGAACCAGATTTGATAAGATCAAACCTAGTGCCCAACACACAAACATCCTTAAGGTGATCCGATAGAGTATCACGTCAATCAGACAGATTGATAAGTGGTATATTTTTATATTTATTGAAGATATTTTTAATAATTTATGGTGCTAACATCTTCTTAAAATCTAATTTCATGAATAAATTAAATTTTCTTGCAAAAATAAATAATTTTTTAAAAAATATAAAATTAGAGCATATTTATGAAAAATACGTGTTGATTTAATTGAGCAATTTAAGTACCAAAATAATAAAAAAATTTTAAAGAATTTAATGCATATTTTTTTATTTTTTAGATAAAAATTGGAGTAAAAATCAAGCCAAAATATCTTAAAAAAAATTAAAAATTACTTTCGATGCATGGTGGACCAGCCTCTCGATCCACAAAATCAAGAGCATGATCCAGAGGAACAGTTCGTGATCCACAGTGAAAGGAAGGCTTTTTGTGCTGATCGATGATCCAATCAAATCTGAAGCTCGATCCAATAGCTGTGGTGGTTTTTGACTTTGTTAAGCAGAGATTTATACGATCCAATGATTGAAATTTCATCTGGAGGATGATTGGATGGTCAGAAATGCATCCGACTTTAATAAGGATCAAAATATCAGATTTTGGGCTGATCTGGGCGATTCAAAGGCAATCCGACGGTCAAAAATTAATGTAAAGAGTATTATACAAATTCTAAGGGTTTTAGGACTCCTTTTCCTATCAAAAAAATATAAATAATTTATCTATAAATAGGAGATCTGGGAATAAGAGTAGAGAGAAGAAAAAATCAGAGAAAAAGCAAGAAAAAAATAGAAAAAAAAATCAAAGAGCTTTAAGGATCAAATATTGGAAGATTATGGAGCTAGAGAGCTTGATACATGGCTAAATCCCTTCAATCCGGGAATACGATGAAGCCTGTAAATAAATTTTTATTTTTTTTCTTATATTTAATTTTTATGCAATAAAATTATACTTTTATTTTATATTTTTTTACTTTTTTTTGAGGTATTGATCTAGCCTATACGACCTATACCCTCTACTGACGTACCGTAATCTCTGAATACGGTACGTACTTTGATAAAATAGATTGTGGTATATTAGATTAAATCTTATATCTTGTAATTAAATTTACATAGTTTATACTCTAATAGGATGAGCTATAATCTACTGATACAGTCTGTATCTCTTAGAGATAAGCTATGCTAATATCTTAATTACAAGAATTAATATTGCAACATAAGAAAATAAAGAAAATAAATCTAATTTGCATAGTGGTTTTGGAATTCCTGGGTTATTTCTCTGATTTATTTTCTTTCATAAATTAATTTATATTTATAATTGAATTCTTGCTATTTTATTTCTATTTAATCCTTCTACAAATAATTTTCTTTTATTTTTTTTTTTTTAAAAAATAAAAGATAATTTCCCTAGATTCCCATGGAAACAATCCTTACTCACCCTATCTATATAGTTTGAGTTGGTTTTTATTCTTGACTGCCTATCTATATAGTTGAACTCGATGAAAGCGATGAGGATCCAATCACCTATATGGATGTGATGCAGAGGTCCAACATTGATAAATGATTTGAAGCCATGAAATTCAAAATGGAGTCCAAGAAGGTCAACGATGTATGGACATTTGTTGACCCACCTGAAGGGGTTAAACCCATAGGGTGTAAGTAGGTCTTCAAAAGAAAGAGAGGCACAGATGGAAGGTGGAGACCTACAAAGCTCGTTTTGTTGTCAAGGGTTATCATCAGCATTATGGTATTGACTATGATGAAATATTTTCTCCAGTGGCAATGCTCAAGTCTATTCGGATCATGCTTGCGATAGCAGCATACCTAGACTATGAAGTCTGGCAAATAGATGTAAAAATAGCTTTCCTAAATGGAGAGCTGAATGAAGAGGTATATATGATACAACCTAAAGGGTTCACATCCACAGATGAGTTCAAGTTGTGCAAGCTTCAGAGATCCATTTATAGATTGAAGCAAGCATCTTGGAGTTGGAATATACATTTTGATAAGATAATTAGAATGTATGGCTTCATTAGGAACAGAGAGAAACTCTGCATATATAAGTGGGCTAATGGTTCAATAATTTTATTTCTTGTACTGTATGTGGATGATATTCTCTTAATCGAAAATGATGTTCCTATATTACAGAAAATAAAAATATGGCTGTCATCACAATTCTTCATGAAAGATCTGAGAGAAGCAGCCTACATCCTAGGGATAAAGATCTATAAGGATAGATCTAAGAGGCTGCTTGGGTTCTCTCAATCTACTTACATAGATACCATGCTGAAATGGTTCAGCATAGAGAAATTCAAGAAAGACTATCTTTCAATAGGCCATGAAATTTCTCTTTCAAAAAAAGATTATCCGACAACTCCTCAAGAGAGAGAGCATATGAGTAGAGTTCCATATGCTTCAGCAGTGGGTTCTATTATGTACATCATCATATGTATGAGATCAGACATGGCATACTCACTAGGGGTAGTGAGTAGATACCAGTCTAATCCAGAAGAGAATCACTGAAAGATCGTAAAGACCATTCTTAAGTATTTGAGAAATACTAAAGACCAGTGGCTTGTATATGGTGAAACTGATTTGAATCTAGTGGTATTTACTGACTCTAGCTTTTAGTCAGATCATGATGATAGCAAGAGTGTATCGGGTTATATCTTTACCCTGAATGATGGAGTGATTTGCTGAAAAAGTTTCAAGCAGCACACTATGGCTGACTCTATTTGCGAAGTGGAGTATATCATGGCATCTGATGCTGTGAAGAAAGCTGTATGGTTGTGAAAGTTCATTGGCAAGCTCAGAGTGGCACCCTCCATTGATGGCTCCATCTTGTTATATTGCGATAATACTAGTAGCACACCAAACATATTCTGTGCTACTTTCATCTTATCCAGGAGATCATGGATCGAGGTGACGTCGACCTTCAGAAGATCGATGAAAAAAAAAATCTAGCTGACCCATTTACTAAAGCCCTTAAAATCAAGGAGGTCGATGACCACAAATCGAAGATGGGTATTCGATACTATACTGATTGGCTTTAGTCCAAGTAAGAGTTGTTGGGAAAAATGTTTCAAAGCCAATCGTCAGTCTGTTGACGATTGTGCTCATCTTGTAAATTATATATAAATTTTTATTAATAAAAATTATTTAATATTTTTATTACAAATTATCCATCTTTGAACTCCTGTGTTGTAATAAAATTTTTAGGACTAGAATTAATCGACAAAAGAGGATTTATCGTTAAGTCCTTAAAAATGTTTGCGACCAAATGATATACTACTAATAGGATGATAGCAATATCGAGTATAGGTCATTGCGCACCATATGAGTTGGTTGTCCTCTTAACCAAGGAATGTGAAGACACTGTTATGACACGTAGATAGAATGTAGGAGTACATTCGCATCGAACGTGACCATTTACCGAGCACTCTGCTGTCAAGAGTAGCTCGTGAAGGGTATGGATATAAGTGTCCCTCAGACCTGAGACCACCATGGTGACTTGTAAGCAACTCACTGTACTTAGTACCAGACCATCTGAGTTTCTAACTCAGTAACAGAAGGATACTGGATGTAGTCAAGTACTTATCAAGTTGGTGTGTGAGTCAAGATGGAATTGACCCCTCTGAATTAGTAGGAGATATACATTAGTGTATTTCAATTTAGTAAAATCTTGATTAGGATAATCCATGAGATGGATTTGAAAGGTTGAAATATAATGTAGTCGACTTAATTAGGATTGATAGTTAAATCCTAGGTCACCTTGAGCATTAGGGTCAAAAGAATGAATTATACGGTAACCATATGCCAGTAGGTTCTAGAATATTACTTTGCAATACTTTGACCTATTCGATCGTCAGGTCACCATTGTTAGATGGTTACATCGATTGGTATAGAAAGTTATTTCTATACCACCAACTTAGGTTCAAACCTATGGGGTCACACGTATTAGAAGATTTGATCAGATCTGATGGCTGAAGGGTCCAATTAGATTGTGACTCTGGTGAGGAGTACCATTGGGACTGGGACTCTGAAGGAAAGTCCTACTAGGATTGAGACTCTACTATTAATAGAGAATTAATTAGTAATTGGATTACTAATTGACTCAATTTGATTGAGTAAAGAGCTTTGGATCAAGTCTACTTGAATTAGATTCAGTTCGACTCTGATTGGATTTGATATGATCAATCCTGATTATAAAAAAAATTTGATCTTGATTCGATCAGGATTTGGACTCAACTAATTTCTAATTGAGTTAGAAATTTGATAAGATATTTAGATTTTTAATTGGATTAGGTTTATTTTTTTTAGTGGGTTCAATCAAATTTGATTTGGATTAGAATCAGATTAGAAGTGAAGAGTCCTTGTTAACTTGGACTCTATCCTTATCTCCTTGTGCCACACAATGACTTGTGCCCACATCTCCATGCTAAATTGGATTTGGCTTGACTTTTTTGGTATCAAAGTAGTTGACCCAATAAGGGTGGGCGGCAATGATTGATGAGTCATAATCTTATCTCCTAACTAATTTGAATGCGATCTGAATTAGAAATAAGATGTAAACTAGGAAAGAAATTTTTTATATGTGGAAGATTGTTGGCACCTTTATGATTTCTTTCCTAGATTTTTTGGAGAGACCTATAGTGTGAGAGACTCCAGAATCTTTCTCCATGCCGTAGTAATTTTTTTGAAATTTTTTGGGATGCCAAAAGTGGTTTTGGCATGGACTCTTGGCGCCCTTCCCTTGGTAAAACCCTAATTCCTAGTCTATAAAAAGGGTGGTCCTCATTTTTGGCATCATGCTTCTCTTCTCCCTTGCTGGTTTTTTTTTTTTTAGAGCCTCTCCTCCTCTTCCTCTCTTCCTTTAGATCTTTTCTTGCTTTGGAGTGTCAAAGTTGCTTGAAGAAGAAGGAAGAGATCAGTTGTCAAAGTAACTTGCAGGCTACCACCTCCAAGCCCCTGATCTGTGCCAGTCTTCACATGGATTTTCTATAGAAGTCAGACAACTTCATGTGGCTGTGAGCCACCTGAGGAACATCTTCTCTAACTATTGGAATAGAGGAGATCAATATCAAATTGGTTTGGTAATGATTTATATCTTATCTTGATCGCAATGTTAGATCTAATAGTTAGATATAGGATTTTAGCATCGATGAGATCGATGTGTGTTTTTGTTTTCAGATCTAAAGTGCATATTTTTTATTTCATAGATCATGATATAGTAGTCTAAGATTAAATCTTTTGCATGTAATTAGAATTAAATTATTTAATCTTTTATTTTCACTACATAAAAAATTTTAAAATTGCATGCATAGCCATACCGCATATTTCCTTCAACGACAACAGTGCCATAGCCCTCGCTAAGGAGCTCAGATCTCATCAAAAGTCTAAGCAAATAAAGTGATGGTTTCACATCATACACGAATACCTCGAGAAGAAGTTCGTCGATGTGCAGAGAGTTGACTCCATGCTAAACATGACGGATCTGCTGACCAAGCCTCTCAACCAGCAGAAGACCAAAGCTCACCTTGAGGAGATGGGTCTTAGGTATATGGTCAATTAACTTTAGGTCAGTGAAAGTTTGTTGGATTTGTGCCTTAGAAGTCAATTGTTGGTTGACATATTTTATAATTTTAGAGCTTAATCTTGTACTTGTAATATTTTTATTATCAATAATTTTTTTTTTTATTTCAATCATGTTTATGTGTCCATGATTTGTTCTAAAAATTAACAAAGATGATTTTTATATATTCTTAACGTGTTGAGAATTTGAGATATATATTAATTAATAGTTAATTTTTAAATACTCTCGATCAAAAGATCATCATGGAAGACAGTGATCAATCCATTCAAGATCAGTACACAGTTCACCTCCCTTATGGGTAGATAAGTCTCTGATCTGTAGTGTAGGGACACTGGGGTGAGGGTGCAGGTGGTTGTTAGAGAACAACTTGTACTGAGGGTGACCAATATGAGAAACTACATGGATGTCTACTCACTCATCAGTGGTCTTCTCGATGCTACAGTGGTGTGAGTAATCCTTTGACTTGCGGTGTCATTGGCTATTCACAGCGAGGCTACTGGATTTGACTGCACATTCTCTTGGTCTCTTGTCATTCAGATCCTTGCTGTGTATGTTGGCTTCAGTAGGTTCAGATTCGCTATTTGGAGTAGGATGTACCTAGATGGAATCTATTGATCTTAATAGAAAATGAGAAGTTCTATATGATTTGCGAGACTGAGTTCAATAAGTATTTGGCCAAAATAAGTGTAAATACTAGAAAAGAGTTTTCATGAGATTCACAAATAAACTCAAATCGAGCCAATCTAGCATATGACTGATGATGGGGTCTTACGAGTTCTCTATGACCTCCATCAAGTCGGGACTCACGATAGAAGGACTGAATCATACAATAACTACACCTAAGAATTCATATTTTCATTCTACTGGGTTGTCACTACATACTGCTAGGTATCACTGATGGATTATAGGACTCATCAGATACCGTCTTGATGATCGATGACCCTCGAAGGATAGAATTAAAAATATTCCAATCCATCGAAAAGAGTTTTGATGAAATTATGATGTAGATCACAATATATCTCACTACCAGATAGAATAAAATCTATGGGCTCACATATTAAGAGATTTAATCTTAAATTTATCAATTGGGCTTATGAAGTTCTATTTGGGTTAGGGTTTATTGAAATCTTATTGGGTTTAAGAAAACCATGCTAGCACATGGTTAAACCTAATTCTTCTTGAGACTTCGATTGGATCAAGTCCATAATCTTGAACCTAAACTAAATCTATTTTGATTTAATTGGGTGCCTAATTGTGAGCTCAAGAGGATTGGATTAAGTTAATGAGTTGGCTAAATTATCTCCTCATTATCTTCTCATTATCTCTTCATTGTATGTGGAATTATTGGAAAGAAGGGATGTCGCAATCCTCCATTTTTTGTAGGACCAAGGGGCACCAACCCCTTAGATAATGTAAAAGGGGTCCACACCCTCTTGTGGCTTGGCATGAAATGAGAGAGATAGAGGGGCTATGCCCCCTCTCATGTGCAAAGAAATTCTAATGGGGTGCCAAGTGTTGGCGCCCCACCTACCTGCCCTATATTGCATGGGGCGCCCACTCAGATTGCCTTATCTGATTGGGATGCCTCATATGCTTATTAAAAAGGACTGATATCTTATCAATTAAGTCTAATTTTAATAAGAAAAAATTGGATTAAAAAGATAAAAATTCTTATGAGATAAGGATGTGCCTTTTTAAGTTAATCGGTTCCTGATTTGGATTAAGAAAGGGCCTATATAAAGAAAAGATCTCCTAAGATTTTAGAATTAAGTTTTATTTTTAATTAAAAATCAGATCTCTCTCCCTCTCTCCCTTCTCCACACCATACCCTCTCTCCCTCTTCTCTTTTCATGCCCAAGGGTTGGGCATCCATCCTTCTACATGCCAAGGTTGAGGAGGCTTTCTTCTACAGCAAGAAATAAGAAGAAGAAGGCTACAGTTCAAGAGTTGAGTCACAATCAAGATCAAAGAGTTGATCAAGGTTCTAAAGGGCTAAGATCCTACTTAAAGAAGAAGGATCTAACATGAGAAGAAGGATTCAAGATTGATCTCGGTGGATACCTATAGAAGTCGAACATGTGGAAAATTCAATGCAGGGGTAAAATGGTAATTTTAAAACTTTTTCAAAATTATGATTTTACAGTGAAAAATATTAATTAACCTAATTAATTAACATAAATTTATCCTACACTAGGATCTGAATATGATATATACCATGCATGAATTTAAATTTGAAATTCAAATTTGAACAATAAATACTTTATTGTAATGTGTTCAGAACATAATACCTTTGTGCGGGTAGTAGATCACCGTAATTTGATCACCGTCGGGAGAGTCTGATCATCACGATGTAGCCACACAGTGTGTCTGACCTCTACGGATCGTCCACACGAAGCTTCCGATCTGATCGACTCCTCACGAGTGCTAGCTCGTTGTAGAGTCCTTTTGACGGTCGATACTGATCGAACTCCTTCGATCGATGTCTGTCAATTCTTTGGATATTCTGGATCATCAACAGACGTGCTTGAGAGGATGTTGAAGATCTTCCTGAGATTTTGTGGGCTCACGATACTCGTAGCTCACTTTCTCACTTTCCGAACCCCAGGCTAAAACTCTAGGAAACTCACTGGAAACCTTGCACCCACTTTTTTTTCTTTTCTTTCTTTTTCTCTTGGATTCTCACGCACAAGACTTCTCACACCCCAAAATTTTTCTCCAAAAATCTTTTTCTTACACGCCCCACTCTTCTCCTCCTTTTATAACAACGTCAAACATCTTATCCAAAAGAAAGGATAAAGATGAGTAATTGCACATTTGAATTCAAATCAAATTTTGAATTCAAATGGACACCAACTCATCCCTTATCCACTAAAGGCATGAGACGTGGCTTAAATTATGCATGGAGTGATTTCATGAGAAACTTTTTCTCATGTAATAAATAGAGCGTAAAAAAAGGGATAAGGTGCAAAGATTGATTGCCTATTCAAATTCAAACTTTATTTTGAATTTGAATGGCCAACCAATCATCCTTATCCATTCATTTGGCACATTAAAGTGGGGCATGGAGAAGGGCTTGGCATGAGGAAAAAATTCATGAGAAGTTTTTTCTCATGAATTTAAATGGGTGCAATGGAAGTGAGGTGGCGCATGGAGATTGGGTCAAGGTGGTTTAATTATTTGAACCAACCTAATTGAACCAAATAAGTTAGGTCCAATTAGACTAATTTAAATCCAACTTAATTAGACTTAATTAGGCTCAATAAAATCCTAATCAAATCAAGAATTGACTAAGCCCAACCCCTGATCAAATCAGGGACCAAACCATCTCGACGATTAGGTCAACTCTTAACCTAATCGGATCAAACCCAACTGAATCCAATTCAATTGGACTTGATCCAAAAATAATTACTCAATCAAATTAAATTAATTAGTGATCAAATTATTAATTAAACCTCTCATAAATATTGAGTCCAAATCCGATGGGCAATCGGGCATCAGAATTCATTGATATGTAACCCTGATCGAAAAGTCCCAACCAGTGGGACTCTTGACCTCGGTACCCATAATGTGTGGAACTCATGATCAGAGAATCCTAATTCTCGATCACTGAGTCTCAAATATGTAGGATTCCAGACTAGCCATCAGATCAGATAGGAACCTTTAATGTGTGTGACCCCGCAGGTTCGAACCTAAGCCGGTAGCACAGGAATCAATTCCTGTACTAATCAAAGTGACCATCTAGCAATGGTACCCGACATCCGGATAGATCGAAGAGTCGCAATCACAACACTCAGAACCTACATGAATATGGTTACTGTATAATTCATCCTTTTGACCCCTGTGTTTAGGACGACTCAGGGTTAAACTGTCAATCCTGATCAGATCATCCGAATCGTGCTCAACTCAAACAGTCCTGTGACTCCTCACAAGGACTACCCTGGCCAAGGTTTTGCTAAATTGAAACACAACTGTACACAGCTCCTAAACTAGAGTGGTCAATCCCATCTTGACACGCGCACCGACAAGTCAAGTATTTGACTACACCCAGCAGCCTTCCGTCACTGAATTAGAAATTCAGGTAGTCCAGTGCCTAAGTGCAGTGAATTGCTTGCAAGTCACTGTGGTGGTCTTAGGTCGGAGGGATATTTATACCTATATTCCATCGGAGCAAATTTTGATAGCAGAAATAGCTCCGGAGTCGGTTACGTTCAGTACAGATGTACCCTTACATCTCACCTGTATGCCATACCAGTGTCTCCACACTCATTGGTTAAGAAAACAACCAACCTATATGGCACACAATGACCTATACTTGATAAACATTATCGTCCTTAGTAACAATGTATCATTTGGTCGCGAACAGATTTAAGGACTAAATGATAAATCCTCCTTTGTCGAGTCTAAATAGTCCTAAGGACTTCACCACAACATAGGAGTTCATTAGAAGACAAAATATTTTATGATGAAAAATATCAAAATAATTTTTATTAATTCATAATTCATGTACAAATACAAAAATGAGCACAACCGTCAATAGGCTGACGATTGGCTTTGGGACACTATTCCCAATAATCTCCCACTTGGCCTAAAGCTAATTGGTGCAGTATCTAATACCCATCTTCGACTTGTAGTTGTCGAACTCCTTCGCCGCAATGGCTTTAGTGAATGGGTCAGCCAGGTTCTCCTTCCCGTCGATCTTCTGAAGATCGACGTCACCTCGATCCACAATTTTCTGGATGAGATGGTAGCGACGTAGAATATGCTTCATCCGTTGGTGTGCTTTTGGTTCCTTCGCCTGAGCAATGGCTCCAGAGCTGTCACAGTAGAGCAGAACTGGACCAACAAGAGAGGGTGCTACTTCGAGCTCGGTGATGAATTTCCTCAGCCACACCGCTTCTTTGGCAGCATCTGATGCGGCGATATACTCCACCTCGCAAACTGAATCAGCCACTGTATGCTGCTTAGAACTTTTCCAGCAGATAGCCCCACCATTAAGGGTAAAAATAAATCCCGACACACTTTTGCTATCATCGTGATCAGACTGGAAATTAGAGTCTGTAAACCCTATAAGTCTCAAGTCCGATTCACCATAAACAAGCCACTGATCCTTAGTATTTCTTAAATACTTCAGGATGGTTTTAACAACCTTCCAGTGATTCTCTCCTGGATCAGATTGGTATCTAGTCACTACCCCTAGTGAGTATGCCACATCTGGTGGTGTAAATGTCATGGTGTACATGATAGATCCCACTGTCGAAGCATATGGAATCCTACCCATACGCTCTCTCTCTTGAGGTGTTGTCAGACAATCCCTCTTTGAGAGAGAAATTCCATGGCCTATTGGAAGATAGCCTTTCTTGAAATTCTCCATGCTGAACCTCTTCAGCATAGTATTAATGTACATGGACTGAGATAAATCAAGCAACCTTTTATATCTATCCCTATAGATCCTCATCCCTAAGATGTAGGAACCTTCTCCCAGATCCTTCATGGAGAATTATGACGACAGCCAAATCTTTATTCCTTGTAATGCAGGGACATCATTCCCGATTAAGAGAATGTCATCCACATACAATACAAGAAATACTACTACTGGACCATTAGCCCACTTATAAATGCATGGCTCTTCTCCGTTCTTAATGAAGCCATACATCTTGATCGTCTTATCAAAACGTATGTTCTAACTCCGTGATGCCTGCTTAAGTCCATAAATGGACCTCTATAGCCTGCACACCTTAGACTCATCTGTGGATGTGAATCCTTCAGGTTGTATCATATACACCTCTTCATCCAGCTCTCCATTTAGGAAAATTATCTTTACATCCATCTGCCAGATTTCATAGTCCAGATGGACAGCTATCGCAAGCATAATCCGAATGGATTTGAGCATTGCCACAGGAGAAAATATCTCATCATAGTCTATACCATAACGTTGATGATATCCTTTGGCAACCAGACGGGCTTTATAGGTTTCCACTTTTCCGTCTGCACCTCTTTTCCTCTTGAAGACCCACTTACACCCTATAGGTTTTACTCCTTCGGGTGGGTCAACCAATGTCCACACATTGTTGACCTTCATTGACTCCATTTCGGATTTCATGGCCTCCAGCCATTTCTCAGAGTCGGGTCTCTGCATTGCATCCATGTAGGTGATCGGATCCTCATCGTTTTCATCAAGTTTGATAGGATCGCCGTCCCGGACCAAAAAACCATAGTATCTGTCTGGTTGACGTGGTACTCTACCAGATCGCCTTAAGGGTGCTTGAACAATGAGCTCCGGATCTAATCTAACCAAATCCGGTTCAGGTTCAGCAACTTGTGTCAGTTTTTTCACCTGTCAAACTTCGTCAAGTTCGACCTTAGAGGCAACAGTCCCTTCACCAAGAAACTTCTTTTCCAAAAAGATTGCCTTAAGGCTGACAAACACTTTTTTCTCATCAGCTAGGTAGAAGTAATACCCTTTGGTCTCTTTTGGGTATCCTATAAAATTACACTTGTCAGACCTAGGTCCAAGCTTATCCGTAATTAAACGTTTAACATAAGTCGGACACCCCCAAACCCTAAGGTGCGAGAGTACTGGCTTACGTCCTATCCATATCTCATATGGCATTTTGGTTACAGACTTACTCGAAACTCTATTTAGAAGGTAACAAGCTGATTCGAGCACATATCCCCAGAGGAAGATCGACAGACCAGCAAATCCCATCATGGACCGAACCATGTCCAATAAGGTCTGATTCCTCCTTTCAGATAAACCATTATGTTGTGGTGTTCCAGAAGGATCCACTGAGAGAGAATCCCATTCTCTCCAAGATATGTCAGAAAATCATTGGAAAGGTATTCACCTCCTCGGTCAGATCGAAGAGTTTTAATACACTTTTCAGTTTGTTTTTCTACCTCATTTCGGAATAGTTTGAACATTTCAAATGACTTCGATTTATGCTTCATTAAATAGACATACCCATACCTCGATAGGTCATCTGTGAAGGTTATGAAGTAGAAATATCCACCTCTTGCACTTGAGCTCATGGGTCCACATACATCAGAATGTACCAAACCCAAGAGTTCACTGGCTCGCTCACCTTTTCCAATAAAAGGTGATTTGATCATTTTACCAAGAAGATAGGACTCACAGGTTGAAAGTGATTCACAATCACCTACTTCAAGAATTTCTTCTTGAGCCAACCTGTTTATCCTGTTCTTATTGATATGACCTAGCCTACAGTGCCAAAGGTAGACTTCTGACACATTATCTATTCTAGGATGTTTACCAGAGGTTTGAACCACATTAACAGGTTGTGATAGAAAGTAAATTCCATTATTAAGTTGTCCAACAAACATTGTAACACCATTCAAAATGATATTGCAAATATTTTTTTTATTAAAAATTGATAACCGTTCATGACCAAAAGGCCTACAGAAATAATATTTAATAAAAAGCTTGGACAATAGTGACATTCACTCAGAATTATGTTTCGAGAATTGATTACAAGGTTCATGATTCCTAATGCTAGAACTGGAACTTTACTTCCATCTCCAACGTTCAGGAATCTCTCGCCTTCATCAAATCTCCTACTGACCTGCTGACCCTACATCGAATTGTAAATATGATAAGGGCTTCCGGTATCCAATACCCAGGCAGTAGTATCACAAATGAAAAAGTTGCAAGGTGTTATCATATAACTACCTTGCTTCTTCTTCGGCCTGTTCGGGTCCAGGAAAGCAATGTATAGAGGACAGTTCCTCTTCCAGTGCCCCTGCTTCTTGCAAAAGAAGCACTCCACCTGGCTCTGGTCGGGCTTGCGCTTCTTGGTCTGACCTTGTGCAGACGTCCCAGCATGCAGCTGCACCTTCTTGTTCTTCTTCTTCTTGTTCTTCTTCTTCCCTTTCTTAAAGGGTCGACGACCAGAAGAAGACCCTCCCACAACATTCACTGACTCTTTATGGAACTGGTGATCCTTCTCAAAGTTCTGTAGCAACCCCAACAAATCATGGTAGTTCATTACAGGCTTTGTCATCCAAAAATGAGTAAGGAAGGAGAGGAAGGACTTGGGTAATGAATTAAGGATCGCATCCTTATCGAGCTGCTCGTGCAGGGGAAAGCCCAGTTTAGTTAGGTGCTCAATCATTTTGATCATGTACAGTACAAGATCAGTGACTGAGGCTCCATCCCTCATCCGAGCATTAAAAATGGCACAACTAGTTTTGTGCCTTTCAACGTCATCAGGCGTGCCAAAGGAGTCATTCAATATTTGAAGCATCTCCTGTGGCTGGGCGTTCTCGAACCTGCGGCTGAACTCATCATTCATTGCCACCAGCATAATGCACTGAACGGTGGTGCAGTCGTTGAGCCACTTCTGATAAGTATCTCGGACCGTCCCTCTAACATTCGGGGCGACTCCTCAGGTGCTGGATCCATTACTACATAAAGGATCCGCTCATGCTTAAGGATGATTTTTAATTTTCGATACCAGCTATCAAAATAAGGTCCCATGAGCTTGTCATTATTTAATAATGACCGGAGAGACAGGGTAGTGGCCATAGCTGCATAAAGAAAAATCAGACCTCTATTAGTACATAAATTATAAATACTAAAGACTTGGACTTTAGTCTAAAGTTTCTCTCAGTATTTTTACGAACTGGTAGCCTCAACCTCCAATTCGAGGAATTACTTTAATTTCTTAGTGGGTACTAGAATCCACACAGACTACACACGAGCCCAACTTTGGTTGGTCAACCCATGTGCATCTATGGGTAGGTTCATAACCAGTTGTTTCTCTAAACAACTTCTAGTAATTGATTTTGCCCCAGAACCTAATCAGTAGGCTTTGAACTCCATTGAAAAGATCTGGTTAGGTCCAACCATTAACATGATTTGATTTGGTGAATCGGACCAATAAATGATCAGGCCCGACTTTGGTCGGCCAACCTGACCACTATCAGAAAGACTCAAACCAAATTATCATATTATGAATGATAATTTCATTAGTCAATAAGCACTAGACCTTTGGGCCTCCAATGATTATTAAACTAATAGACTCATTATCACTCACTTAATGGGAGGCTATGACTTAATTATCAATATAACTTAATCATTTTTAGGGACCTAATAATTTTTTAGGATTTTATTAAAAGATAGATGAGAAGAAAATATCCAGTCAATTTCAATCCTCCCACTGACTTCAGGTTAAAAAAGGATTTAATTAAAGCTGGCATTAGGAGCACCTAAATCAGTCAAACTGATTTACCTAATGACATGGGTGAGCCCTATTTAATAAGTTGATCAAATTAAAACTAATGAATCGATTGGTGTCTAAGGTAAGTTTGGTATTTTGACTAGTGGTTTTTAAGCAGGAGCTACTCGCAGTGATTCAATCTCTGACGAGTTAATGGCTTATCCCCACCACTGTTTGTAGGAAATTCAGTGCAGGGATAAAATGATAATTTTAAAACTTTTTTAAAATTATGATTTTACAGTAAAAAAATATTAATTAATCTAATTAATTAACATGAATTTATCCTACACTAGGATCTGAATATGATATATAGCATGCATGCATTTAAATTTGAAATTCAAATTTGAACAATAAACACTTTATTGTAATGTGTTCAGAACACAATACCTTTGTGCGGAAAGTAGATCACCGTAATCTGATCACCATTAGGAGAGTCTGATCGTCATGATGTAGTCACACAGTATGTCTGGTCTCTGCGGATCATCCACACGAAGCTCTCGATCTGATCGACTACTCACGAGTGCTAGCTCGTTGTAGAGCCCTTTTGACGGCCGATACTGATCGAACTCCTTCGATCGATGTTTGTCAATTCTTTGGATGCTTCAGATCGTCAACAGATGTGTTTGAGAGGATGTTAAAGATCTCTCTGAGATTTTATGGGCTCACGACACTCGTAGCTCACTTTCTCACTTCCCGAACCTCAGGCTAAAACTCTAGGGAACTCATCGGAAACCTTGCACCCACTTTTCTTTCTTTTCTTTCTTTTTCTCTTGGATTCTCATGCACAAGACTTCTCACGCCCCAAAATTTTTCTCCAAAAATTTTCTTCTTACATGCCCCACTCTTCTCCTCCTTTTATAACAACGTCAAACGTCTTATCCAAAAGAAAGGATAAAAATGAGTAATTGCACATTTGAATTCAAATCAAATTTTGAATTCAAATGGATACCAACTCATCCCTTATCCACTAAAGGTGTGAGGCATGGCTTAAATTGTGCATGGAGTGATTTCATGAGAAACTTTTTCTCATATAATAAATAGGGCATAAAAAAAGGGATAAGGTGCAAAGATTGATTACCCATTCAAATTCAAACTTTATTTTGAATTTGAATGGCCAACCAATCATCCTTATCCATTCATTTGGCACATTAAAATGGGGCGTGGAGAAGGGCTTGGCGTGAAGAAAAAATTCATGAGAAGTTCCTTCTCATGAATTCAAATGGGTGCAATGGAAGTGAGGTGGCGCATGGAGATTGGGTCAAGGTGGTTTAATTATTTAAACCAACCTAATTGAACCAAATAAGTTAGGTCCAATTAGACTAATTTAAACCCAACTTAATTAGACTTAATTAGGCTCAATAAAATCTTAATCAAATCAGGAATTGACTAAGCCCAACCCCTGATCAAATCAGGGATCAAACCATCTCAACGATTAGGTCAACTCTTAACCTAATCGAGTCAAACCCAACTGAATCCAATTCAATTGGACTTGATCCAAAAATAATTACTCAATCAAATTAAGTTAATTAGCGATCAAATCACTAATTAAACTTCTCATAAATATTGAGTCTAAATCTGATGGGCAATCGGGCATCAGAATTCATCGATATGTAACCCTAATCGAAAAGTCCCAACCAGTGGGACTCTTGACCCCGGTACCTATAATGTGTGAAACTCGTGATCAGAGAATCTTAATTCTCGATCACTGAGTCCCAAACATGTAGGATTCTACATCAGCCATCAGATCAGATAGGAACCTCTAATGTGTGTGACCCCGCAGGTTCGAACCTAAGTCGGTAGCACAGGAACCAATTTCTGTACTAATTGAAGTGACCATCTAGCAATGGTACCCGATATCTGGATAGGTCGAAGAGTCACAATCGCAACACTCAGAACCTATATGAATATGGTTACTGTATAATTCATCCTTTTGACCCTTGTGTTTAGGATGACTCAGGGTTAAACTGTCAACCCTGATCAGATCATCCGAATCGTGCTCAACTCAAACAGTCCTGTGACTCCTCACAAGGAATACCCTGGCTAAAGTTTTGCTAAATTGAAACACAACTGTACATAGCTCCTAAACTGGAGTGGTCAATCCCATCTTGATACATGCACCGACAAGTCAAGTACTTAACTACACCCAACAGCCTTCCGTCACTGAATTAGAAATTCAGGTAGTCCAGTGCCTAAGTGCAGTAAGTTGCTTGTAAGTCACCGTGGTGGTCTCAGGTCGGAGGGACATTTATACCCATATTCTATCGGAGCAAATCTTGATAGCAGAAATAGCTCCGGAGTCGGTCACGTTCAGTGCAGATGTACCCTTACATCTCACTTGTATGCCATACCAGTGTCTTCACACTCATTGGTTAAGAGGATAACCAACCTATATGGCACACAACGACCTATACTTGATAAATATTATCGTCCTTGGTAACAACGTATCATTTGGTCACGAACAGATTTAAGGACTAAATGACAAATCTTCCTTTGTCGAGTCTAAATAGTCCTAAGGACTTCACCACAACATAGGAGTTCATTAGAAGATGAAATATTTTGTGATGAAAAATATCAAAATAATTTTTATTAATTCATAATTCATATACAAATACAAAAATGAGCATAACCATCAACAGGCTGACGATTGGCTTTGGGACATTATTCCCAATAGAACATGTGTGTGGCTTAAGGATCTTTGAATCTGAGATCATCAGTTGTGGTGAATTTCTATCCGTACAAAGGTATTGAGATTTGATCTCATGCTTTTTTATTTTTCAGATTATATGCATGTCTTTACTTCTGGGCTTGGGTCAAATTAGATGAGATCTAATGCATGAGGGGTTAAAGGGTTTAACCCGATTATTTTTTTGCTATAATTAAAAAATTTTAAAATCTATATTTGCATCCTACCCAATTTTTTAACACTCTTACCTTAGGGTTTAGGATTTCAAGCTTATGTGAAATGTTCACAAACTGACTAGCTTGAATTTTGACCTGATAAATATTATTTTAGGAATATTTTTTGTACCTTCCTAATGGATATAAGATATTTGTAAATCTCAAGATTCTTTTTTTAAAAAAAAAGTTTCTTAGTGAAAGAACTGATGCTGTTAAGAGTAAGCTTGGTGAAGCTTGATAGGTAGAGAAACTGACTCTAACAAATGAACTAATAGATTCAGACTTGATTAGATCAAATTCAGAGCCCGATGTAAAGGCATCCTTGAGTAGATACAGTAGAGTATCGTGTCAGCCAAATAGATACTTTAATTTTTAGATTCAAGATGAAGATTTGATCTCCCATATGGATGCGATATAAGGATCTAACTTTGAGAAATGGCTTGGAGCCACTAAATCTGAAATGTAGTCTATGAAGATCGATGATGTATGGACATTTGTTGATTCACCTGAAAGGGTAAGATCCATAGGATGTAAGTGAATTTTAGATGGATAAGAGGCGCAAACAAAAAGATAGAGAACTATTAATTCTGTTTGGTTGCCAAAAAAATTTATCAAAGTTATAGTGTTGACTATGACGAGATAATTTTTCTTATCGCAATCCTTAAATCCATTCGGATTGAATCAAGCTTTTTGAAGTTGAAACATATATTTTGAATGTATGGCTTCATTGAGAATGAAGCAGAATTCTATATGTACAAATAGACTAATAGTTCTGTAATAGTATTCTTTGTATTATTTGGGATGAAATTCTTTTAATCGAAAATGATATCCCTACATTGCAGGAGATAAAAGCTTGGTTGTCATCTCTGTTCTCTATAAAGATTTGAAAAGTTATGAGTGTTAGATTTATGTCCTAGAAGTCAATTATTGGCTAACACATTATGTAATTTTAGGGCTTAAACTTATACTTGTAATATTTTTATTATCAATAAAGAGTTTTTTCATTCCAATCATATTTATGTATCCATGATTTATCCTAAAAATTAAAAAAAATAATTTTTGTATATTCTTAAAGTGTTAAGAATTTGAGATATACATTAATTAGTGGTTAATTTTTAAATATTCTCGATCAATGGATCATCACGGAGGATAGTGATCAATCTATTTGAGATCGATGCACGGTTCACCTCTCTTATGGGCAGACAAGTCTCGGATCTGCAGTGTAGGGACACTGAGGTGAGGGTGTGGGTGGTTGTTAGAGAACAACTTATACTAAGTGTGACCAACACGAGAACCATATGGATGTTTACTCACTCATCAGTGATCTTCTCGATGCTGCAGTGGTATGAGTGGTCCTTTGACCTACAGTGTCATTGGCTATTCACTATGAGCCTACTAAGTTTGATTGCACATTCCTTTGGTCTCTAGCCATTCAGATCCTTGCTGCGTATGTTGGCTTCAGTAGGTTCAGATTTGCTGTTTGGAGTAGGATGTACCTAGATAGAATCTATCAACCTTGGTAGAAAAAGAGAAATCTTATGCAATTTGCGAGACTGAGTTCAGAAAGTCTTTGATCAAAATAAGTGTGAATACTAAAAAAGAGTTTCCATGGGATTCACAAATGAACTCGAGTCAAGCCAATCTAGCATATGACTGATAATGAAATTTGATGAGTTCTTCATGACTTCTGTCAAGTCAGGACTCATGATAAAAAGACTGAATCATACGATAACTGCACCTAGGAGTTTATACTTTCATGCTACTGGATTACTACTACATACTGTTAGATATCACTGATAGATTATGGGACTCATCGTACATCATCTTGATGATCGATGATCCTCGAAGGATAGAATTAAAAATATTCCAATCCATCGAAAAGAGTTTCGATGATATTATGATGGAGATCACAACATATCTCACTACTAGATAGAATGGAATCTATGGGATCACACATTAAGAGATTTAATCTTGAATTTGCCAATTGGACTTATGAAGTTCTAATTGGAATAGGATTTATTGAAATTCTATTAAGTTTAATAGAACTATGCTAGCACATGGTTAAACCTAATTCTTTTCGAAACTTCAATTGGATCAAATCCATAGCCTTGAACCTAACCTAAATTCATTTGGATTTAATTGGGCTCCTAATTATGAGCCCAAGAGAATTAGATTATATCAATGAGTTGGCATAAATTATCTCCTCATTATCTCTACATTATCTCTTAATTATCTTTAAGTGGTGTGTGGAATAGTTGGAAAGAATGGGTGGTGCCTATCTCCCTTTTTGGCAAGACCAGGGGAGCCAACCCTGGATAATTTTTGAGGGGCCCACCCCCACCAATGGATGGATGTGGAAGGAGAGAGAGAGAGGGGCCACGTCCCCTCTCATATGCCAGTAACCCTAAGGGGGTGCCAAGTGTTGGCACCCCATCTACCTGCCCTTCATGACATGATGCACCCACTTAGATTACTTTATCTGACTGGGACACCCTATATACTTGCCAAAGGAGGATGATAACATATCAATTTAGTCTGATTTTATTGGAAAAAAATCAGATTAAAAAGGTAGAGTTTCTTATAAGATAAGGATGTATCTTTTTAAGTTAATTGGATTCCTCATTTGGGTCAAGGTGGAATCTATTTAAAGAGAAGGTCTCTTAGGGTTTGAAGTTAGTAGAATTTTGTAAAACCAAAACACTCTCTCTCCTTCTCCATACCTCCCCTTCTCCCACTTCTCTTTCCCACACCCAAAGGTTGGGCATCCTACCTTTCCACATGCCAAGAGTTGAGGAGTTTTCATCCAGAGCGAGGAATGAAGAGAAAAAGCTGCAGATCAAGGACTTGATTCTGTAGTCTAGATCAAAGCATTGATCAAGATTCTAAAGGTTGAGATCCTACTTGGAGAAGAAGGATCTATTATGAAAAGATCGGTTCAAGATTGATCCCGATGGATACCCGCAGAGGTCGGATACGTGTGTGGCTCGAGGAACTTCAAACCCGAGATCATCGGTTGTGGTAGATTTGATCTCATACTTATTTTTATTTTTAGATTATATGTATGTCTTTTCTTCTAACCTTGGGTAGGATTAGATATGATCTTATACATGTGGGGTTAAAGAATTTAATCCGATCATTTTTCTACTACAATTGTAAAGATTTTTGAAATCTACACATGCACCCTATCCGATTTACTAACAATGAGAACCATCCTTAAGAATTTATGAAATACTAAGGACCAATGGCTCCTTTATAGAGATTCTGACTTAAAATCTGTAAAATATTAATTCTAATTTTTAGTTGGATCGAAATGACAAAGTTGTGTCAGATTATATTTTTATCCTAAAGGAGTGACATACTGAAAAGATTCAATGTAGTATTCAGTAGCTTGTTTTATTTGCGATATGAAGTTCTTTATGGCATTTGATGCTGGTAAAGAAGTTGCTTGGTTATAAAAGTTTATTAGCGAGCTTGGAATGACATCCTCCATTGATGGTCCAGTCCTTTTGTACTGACAGCAACTCTGGAGTCATAGCTCAAGCTGAAGAACTAATATTCTATCTGAAAATCAAACACTTTCTGCATTGCAATCACCTTATCTGAAAAGATTAAGATAAAGTCAATGTTAGGAAGATCGATTAAAAGAAGAACTTGGCCGACCCATTGACTAGAGCCATCAGATTTGAGGAGTTCAATGATCACAAATGGAAGATGAGTATTTGATACCGATCTAAATAGCTTTAGTCCAAGTGAGAGTTGTTGGAAAATATATCCTAAAGCCAATCATCTAGGTTGTAGATGATTATGCTCCATACATGTATATGAATTATAAATTGATGAATGTTATCTGACAGATTCATCATAGAAAATATATCTTCATAAATAGAATTCATATGTTATGATAAAGTCCTCAGAGCTACTTCTAAAATGATAAAGGAGGATTTATCGTGTAGTTCTTAAATCCTGCTCGTGACCAAATGATACAATTATTACAAAGATGATAATTGTATTGAGTGTAGGTCATTGTATGCCATATTAGTTGGTTGTTCTCTTAACCAAGATGTGTGGTGACATGGGTATAGCATACGGGTGAAATGCAGGAGTATGTTTTACTGAGTGTGATCAACTTTGAAGCACTCTGATGTTAAGGATTGCTCTGATGGGATATGGGTATAAGTGTCCCTCTGACCTGAGGCTGCCTCGGTGACTAGCAAGTAAATCACTGTGCTTTGATGCCAGACTATCCAAATTTCTAATTCAATGATAGAAAATTTTTGGATATAGTCAAGTATTTATAAAGTCTGAGTGCGAGTCATGATGGGATTGACCGCTCCAAAAAAAATTAGAGATGATGCATCACTATATTTTAATTCAGTAAAACTTTGGTCAAAGTAGTCCTAGTAAAGAGTCACAAAATTTTTGAGGTTGAGATATAATGTTGACCACTCATCCAAGGTTGACAGTTTAACTCTAAATTATTCTTTAACATCGAGAGTCAAAAGGATGAATTATATAGTAACTATATTTACATAGGTTCTAGAGTATTGCTGGGCATACATTCAGCCTATCCAGATATAGGATCCAATTGCTAGATGGTTACATCAATTGGTACAGAAATTATTCTTGTGCTATCAGCTTAGGTTCGAACTTATGGGATCACACACATAGAAGTATCTGTCTGATAAAATAGTTGATCGATGATTATAAATTATTGAAAGATTTAATTATCAATGTAATTGATGATTAATCCTGTACAAAGATTGTAATAAATTATTTATTAATAGTTGATAAATTAAAAAAATAATTAATTAATAATTTGATTATTATTGGCTTAATTTGATTGAGCAATGAAGATTGGATCAGATCTAATTGAATTAGATTTAATTAGGTTTGCTTTGGACTAATTGGATGCAGCCCTAATGGCTAACAGGACTTATTCCAATTGATTTTAGGGATGCAAATCAAATTTTGATTTGAATAGGGTTTAATTTAATTTGATTTGGATTTGATTAGATCAAATCCTATTGGATAATAGGCTTGATAGGATTAAGCCCTATTATCAAAAGCTTCCCTGATATCTATTAAGATGAGAAGAATTAATCCCTAGATTGATGAGGTTTTTAATCTAACTAATTTCTTAATTCGATTAGGGCCTAATTGGTTTCATAACTGGACTAGGACCTAATTAGTTAGTTTGTTATAACTAATTTCTAAGTTAGTTAAGATTAGATCCAAGAATTAGTTAGAGTTGGAACAAGATTCATAAATCCTATTTGGAATAGGACTTTACCAACTCTTAAATCCCATGTATTTAAGTTTCTCCATGCCCCCTCTCCTCTCTACCATGAATAACCTATGCCCCAAGATGTGCCACACTCGCCTTGCTCTCTTTCATGAGAAATCAAGGCGTTCTTCCCTTCTCCAAGTCGCCAAAAAGAAAGGAGGGGGCATCCAAGAGTTGGACATCCCAAATCTCACATGCCTTAGCCCCCAATCTCTTGCCTCTTTGGAAGGGATCTTTAAGGGCTTTTGCTTGCTAGTTCCTAGGCATCAAAGAGAGCTCCTCTTACTAGTTCTACAATAGAAAATTGAAGAAGAAAGGTTCTTTCCAACGAGAGGAAGAGAAGAAAAAAGAAAGGTCTTCTTTCTAGTGTGCAGTCTTGAAGAAGAAAGAGTTCTTCTCTCATATTTTTTTTAATTTTTTTCTAGTATAAAAATTAGATTAGATCTAATTTTTAATATAAAAATTTAGAGAAAAAATATCCAAAAAATCTGATTGGATGTTTGGGGCTTCCTAGGGCTCTAAATCAAGGAGAAAAAGGGAGAAGAAAAGAGAAGAATGGTTCTTCTCTTGGGTCTTTCTTTTTGATTTTTTTAGAGCATAAAAAATTATATTTATTTTTGTATAAAAAATTAGATTAGATCTAATTTTTGTTATAAAAAATTAGAGAAGAAAAATTTTTCTTAAAAGTATGAAAGGAAAAGAGAAAGGTTCTCTCTTGTATGTCGTAAAATTGAGAAGGAAAGAATTCTTCTCTTGATCTCTATCGTAGAGATCTGATGTATGAATCCAAAAAGAAAAGAAGAGAGTCTCTTTGTTCTTCATCTTTTTCATATTTCTCTTAGATCATCCAACAGCATGGTGTCTTCATGAGCTAGCACTCTTGGAGAGACTGACCAGCACAAAGATTTTGTGTGGATATCCATAGAGGCCGGACGAGTGTGCGGCAGCTGAGCATCATGAAGAACCAACTACCATGAATTTGGATGTGCTAATCTACTACTCACACTTAGGTATAGAGTTTTGAACTCAATTTATAATTTAGATATGATCTAATTTGATATAGATGTGATCTATATTGCTGAATTTTAGATTTTAGATTTACATGCATGTATATTAGTTCATGTTATAGATCCTGTATGGTAGTTTTAGATTTGATCTATGCATGCATTATAGATTAAATTATTTAATCTATGTATATTCCATCGTAAAGTTTTAAAAATGCAGGCATAAGACCACCACGCTTCCCTTCACTTATCTCTAAGAAGCATGCGCGTTGAAAGTCGATCCAATGCAAGCTTCCAAAGAAAGAGTCTCACTATGGAGTAGGTGGGTACTTTTCAAGTCTAAGCAGCCTCGATCCTCCTATCCATCACCGGCCTACACATCTCAAAAAGGTCACCCAAGAAAATCCTAGGGCAGCAAGATCGGCCCCACACCCTTAGATCCTGGCTACGAAAAATTGGAATAGGAGTGGTGAGGGTCCAATCAGCAAGCGAACCATCAAAAAGTCTAGTGATCTCCTGTACTCTCCAGCCCCTACCATCGACATTGAGTAGATCGTAGACACGCAGATGATCATCTACCTCATTGTTAATAGAGGTTGGCCACTGGAAGAAAGGAAGGCGGGAAATCCAAGCATCTTGGCTCACGGCCACCGAAGTCCCATCCCCAATCAGCTATTTGACCTGATCCAAAACAGTAGGCCTGTAAATATAGATCTCCTTCCAGAGGAAAGAGCAACCGCAGGGAGCCACGATCTAGGACTCCTGACTGTTAAAAATTATGTCCTAAAATCAATCATGTGATGATTGAGTTCATCCTTATATATGAATTATTATTTAATAAATAAAAATTATTCTGATATTTTTCATCACAAAATAACATCTTCCTTGAACTCTTATGTTGTGATGAGGTCCTTAGAACTATGCTAGTGTGTGATAAAGAGAGGATTTATCATATAGTTCTGAAACATGTTCGCGATCAAATGATACGTCATTATAGGATGATGAAGTTTATCGAGTGAAAGTCGTTGTGTGCCATATGAGTTGGTTGTCCTCTTAACCAAGGAGTGCGGTGACACTGGTATGACGTACAAGTGAGATGTAGGGGTATATTAATAAGTGATATATTTTTATATCTATTTTAGATATTTTTGATAATTTATGATGCTAACATCTTCTAAAAAATTTAATTTCATGAATAAATTAGAATTTTTTATAAAAATAAATAATTTAAAAAAAATATGAAATTAGAGTATATTTATAGAAAATAGATGTTGATCTAATTGAGCAATTTAAGCACCAAAATAATAAAAAAAATTAAAAATTTAATGTATATTTTTTAAAATTTTTTAAACAAAAATCAGAGTGAAAATATCTTTAAAAATAATTTTTATTACCTTCGGTGCACGGTGGACTGACCGCTTGGTCCACAGAAGTAAGGGCACGATCCACAGAATAATTTCACGGTCCACAGGCACAGTCCATGACAAACGGAGATAATTTCATGCGATCCGATGATCCATATTCATCCCGACCCAGATTGGATGGCTGACAGTATTCTCGAGTGTAATAAGGATTCTTGGGCACGATCTGATGGCCCAGATTTCATCTATCATGCGATCCAATGGCTGAGGATGCTCCTGACTTTGAATAGGAGATCAGAGGCATGATCCGATGGCTAGAATCTCATCTGAAGCACAATCGAATGGTCAAAATTGCATCTAACTTTTTTTGGACTAATCTGGGCAGTGCAAAGGCAATCTGACGGTCAGAAATTAATGTAAAGGGTATTAAACAAATTCTAAGGATTTTAGGACTCTTTTTTCTAGCAAAATATACAAAAAAATTTATCTATAAATAGGAAGTCTGGGAATAAGTTTTGAGAGTAGAAAAATTGAGTGAAAAGTCTAGAAAAATAGAGAAAAAAATATTAAAAATTTAAGGACCCAAGAGAAAGAAGAAGAGAAGTCGGTTCACTCTACGGAGTACAAAGAAAGGTAGAGAGATCATCAACCATCTTTCTGATGAGGCTGAGTTGATCAATTTCAGATCTTTGTTACAGTTTTATTTTTATTTTATTAAATTTTTTATACTTAAATTTTAATTTTAATTAATAAAAAATTTATTTTATTATACTTTAAATTTCTGTCTTTTAATTTTTACAATTAGATGCTAGGATCTAATTAGTTGATCTTAGTACCAATTTATTTTATATTTTTTAAATTCTTATTATTTATTTTTATTATAAGTAGATGCTAGGATCTAATTAGTAGATTTTAGTACCAAATTTATTTTTTATACTTTTAATTTTTATTTTTTGACTTAAAATTACTTTCTACATATTTTTAATTTTTTTTAATTAAAATTTTATTTTTTTCAGAAAATCAAAGATTTCAAATCAAAATTCTACCTTCTCTATGAATTTGATCTGACTCGCTACTTTCTACATATTTTTAATTTTTATTGAAGTCAAAATTAGATTGATAATCACAGTGTCCTAACGACAATATCACGATCATATCAATTTTTGATGCCGTTGCCAGAGAGGGCACTAATTTTAATATTTGATTTTTTTGATTTTCTTGTAAATATAGCTTACTAACTTTTTTATTTTTTTTTACAAAAAAAAATTAAAAAAAAAAGAGATAGAAAGCTTCCACTTTTGCTTGGTTTGATCAACCCTAACCCTAACTATTTTTTTTAGTATTAATTGCTATTTTTTTCAAATTAACCTAAAATTCACCTACATAAACCTAATAAAAATTATATGACAAGAGTAGAAACTTAATTTTTAGAAGCATTCATCATCTTAGATTTATTTTTGGTGATCTTTGGAGACAAGATAAGCTTTCAAGTTTGATTAATTTCATACATCTAATTTAGTTGCATAAAATCCCTTGTTTGAAATTGGTTGTGCATATTCATTTCAAATCAATTTAAGGACAACACCCATAATAAGATAAGGTAGAGATTTCATCACCCTTTCTTAGTCCAAAAACAACCAACCAGCATCCTGCATTAACCCTAACCTAATTAAAATTTAGTAGACGTTGACCCCTAGGATCAATTGAGTTCAGTTTGAGTATTGTGGTCAAGTGCAAAGTAAGTTTGGACTCACCTCTGAAACTGGTGTCTAAGGCAAGAGGTTACAAAGGCTCAGCCAAGTAGACTCATGGTTATTTAATTAGTTCCATTAGCTTATCTGGCCAATCCAATTAGTGTCTAAGGCAAGCAACGAGGGGACCCCCACGACCCCACCTCTTATCGGGCTAGTTGAAAGAAGTGAGAATAAATCCAATTTGTATCTAAGCTAAGCCACTCTATATCGAACTGTTAGGTCTCAAAAACCCATAGGTGTCTAAGTTTATTTGTTTGCTAACTAACTGCAATTAATACTTAACCACAACTAATTCTTCTCATCTTTCGTCATTAGGTCTAGGGCTTTTCTTAAGGTTCTCACCTTTTTCTTTCTCTTCTCTTCTCTTTTCTTTCTCCCTCTTTCTTAAAAAAAATTGAACCACACACATTAGGGTTTGCACTGGTATATGTACGGTATAATTTGTTTTGACTTAGTTAAACTCAATTTTGAAATTGAACGGCTGATCTATGTTAAACTTGATAATAAAATGGCTGAAAATCCTAAGAACCACCTAGGCAAATGAAAGAATATTTTATTCCTTCTACCTATAACCTATCAATGTTCCCATCATTCTATTTAGACTCTAGTCCTAAGGCCGATTTGAACTTGATAGCTCAAAAATTAGATAAAGTCGACCTTCTTATAGATAAATGCCTAACACTAGGTCAACAATGTCCTGTGCAAAACACACCACCATCTAATTATCAGAAGATTTATTCTATCTGTGCTAGCCCAGCCTATCATGTGAGTGAATATCCTATGGCTGCATAATTTTCATCTTTCATCTAAGAACAAGTTCAAGCTGCTCAAGGTTACTCTAATCCTGTCAATGACCCATTCTTAAATGCATATAACCAAGATTGGAGGAACCACCATAATTTTTCTTGAAGACCCCAATAGATTCAGGCTCAGATCCAAATTGTTTCTATACAGAACTTTCGAAATAGGCCCCCATATCAAAATTATGCTTATAATAGAGCTCAGCCTAGTCAATCTACTCAACCATCCTATTACAATCAGTCTCCATACCCACTTTCCCAACAAACCCCTCTAACCGACGATAGGTTTAGCCAACTTCAACAAATGATTATGATCCAACAACAATCCATCACCAAGCTAGAAGCACAAATAGATCAATTAGCCGAGTCTATCATGAGGAGAAAACTAGATTAATTATCGAGCCAATCAATACTGATTTTCAAAAACAATCCAACCACCCACCAACCACCTGGACAATCCAATGTCCCACCTAAGAATCTCTAATTTGAAAATGACAAAGTAATCTCTGAGCTTAAAAGTGTTAGGATTCTTAAAGACCCATACCAAGATCAGATGAAAGAGGCTAGTACTGATGCTAGCCAAAAAGAATATTTACAAGAAAAAATTAGCACTGAGACTAACCCAATAGAAGAACCTGAGTCTAGTACTGATATTGATCTAAGTGATAAAGAGAAGAAAGTGGATGAGTTATCCAAAATATATAAACCAAGAATCCTATTCCTTTCAGCCTTAGAAGTCGGTTCTTCTACTCTAGAATCATCACCTCCTTCAGAATTAAAATCATCTTTGATCATACCTGAGTACACATGTTTCGAATCAACTGACACCCTTTCAGCACCCATTACTTCTAACTCAACTCTTAACCTATTCAATTCATGAGCATTTTAGAAGAACAAATAGAAGAAATTCTCAACAAACAAGAGTCTTTGAATGGGTTTGTGAATTATCTTACTATAATTAAGAATGGGGATGTGCAATACTTTTTAAAGATTGGCAACAAAATATTGAAATTTATTGTAGGCTATCTTTCAGAGAATGGCAATCCAAAACTATTAAAATTTATCAATCCAATATTTGATATGGGGTAGGTGAAAGAATCAGCATAGTCTGGTTGAAGATGGTAAACTTAGCGCTTTATAGGAAGCAATCCAATTTCTAGTTTTTACTTTCTTTTATATTTTTTTAGGTTAGTCGAGTCTTACTTAGTATCTTTTGTAGAGATCTGAAGATAATATTGGTTAAGTTGGGAGGAGAATCAATTTTGAAAAAATTTTTAGATCAGGTGACATCTCTCCTTTTTTTTCTCTTTACATGCACCTTTCATTTTTTCTACTTCATTAAGGACAATATCAATTAAGTTGGGGGGGAGAATAAAAATTTTTAAGTCTTCATGTAAGTTAGTATTTAGCATTTAAACACTTGATTACACTTAAAAATTGAGTTAAACCAAGTATTTTTTTATAAAAAATTGATGTACAGACTAAAGAGTTTGTGAGATATTGAGGGATCAAGTATTGAAAAAATCCAATAAAGAATTAAGTTTAGAACTTAAATAATTTTTTTTGAGTATTTTTAGATTTTTCTACTAGTATCAAAGAAGAGTTTATTTCTTTTGGGCTTATGTAGGGTAACTATACATTTCTTCATATATTAAAAAAAAAGAGAATTTTCAAGTACTTCATACTGAGTAACCGGATCTCTTTGCCTAAGCAAGTAATTGAGTTTTGCATCAAAAGGTATGAAGGGCAAAGAAGTTTGTTGTAAAGCTAGTTTTAACTCATAGCCTGTTTAATTCGAGCAAGTAGGTCCGAGGGGTATTCTATACCTAGTGCCCTAAAGCCATCTGGTTTGGGAGTCATTAATTGAAAACTCGCTACATGGATCAAACAAAAAGCTCAAAGAATTAAGACATTCAATTACAGTACAACGTTAAAAAAGAAATAATCAATCAATAAATGAAGGATGGAAATAACAATATACTTGTCCATATGAAGATTAATGATTTAGAGATAAAGGTAGGAATAATTTAGAAAAAATTAGAAAAAATTTAGTGTTCTTAGTTTAACTCTCATATTGATTAGTATTAATACTCCAATGACATATCTCACTCATGCTCTACTGGACATCAATGACCCTTTTTGAAAATTATTTGATGAAATTTAAAATTTTAAGTTAAATGGTACTTAATTTTAAATTCTTTCTTTGCGTGAAGATGAGTAAAGTTTAAGTTGAGAGATGTAATAAGTGACATATTTTTATATCTATTTTAGGTATGTTTGATAATTTATGGTGCTAACATCTTCTAAAAAATCTAATGTTATGAATAAATTAGATTTTTTATAAAAATAAATATTTTAAAAAAAAATATGAAATTAGAGTATATTTATAGAAAATAGATATTGATCTAATTGAGCAATTTAAGCATCAAAATAATAATTTTTTTTAAAAAAATTTAATGTATATTTTTTAAAATTTTTTAGACAAAAATTGAAGCAAAAATCGAGTGAAAATATCCTTAAAAATAATTTTTATTACCTTCGGTGCACGGTAGATCAGTCGCTTGGTCCACAAAAATAGAGGCATGGTCCACAGAATAATTTTGTGGTCCACAGGCACGGTCCACGATGGGCAGAGATGATTTCATGCGATCTAACGGTTCATGTTCATCCCGACCCAGATCGGATGGCTGACAGTATTTCCAAGCGTAATAAGGATTCTTGAGCATGATCTGACGGTCCAGATTCTATCTATCATATGATCCAATGGCTAAGGATGCTCCTGACTTTGAATAAGAGATTAGAGGCACAATCTGATGGTTGGAATCTCATTTGAAGCATGATCGGATGGTCAGAATCACATCCGACTTTGATAAGGATTAAAACATAGATTTTTGGGCTGATCTGGACAGTCCAAAGACAATCCGACGGCCAAAAATTAATGTAAAGGGTATTATACGAATTCTAAGGGTTTTAGGACTCCTTTTCCTACCAAAAAAATATAAAAAATTTACCTATAAATAGGAGGTCTGAGAATAAGTTTTGAGAGTAGAAAAATTGAGTGAAAAGTCTAGAAAAAAATAGAGAAAAAAATATTAAAAGTTTAGGGACCAAGGGGAAGAAAAAGAGAAGTTGGTTTGCTCTACAGAGTATGAAGGAAGGTAGAGAGGTCTGATGGATTCTAGTGGTGCAGCGGAAGGGTTAGGTATTTAAAATTTTTATTCAAAACACTCGATGCACCGAAAATCCCAATGTCCGAAAATCCTTGACTATAATAATCAAAGTACAATAAATATAAATTAAGATAAGAAGAATACCTGTAGAGCTAATCCTAATTTTCACAAGGTATCCAAGTGTCCACCCTCCAATGGTGATTCACATAAAAATTGAACCAAGGAAAGTGCTCCTTCACCTTGCTTCAAGAGGTCTAGGCACTAGAACTCGACTAGCCTCATACTGGTCAGGTTTCTTCAAGAAACTGACTCCACCCTCTCAGAACCTTCTCTAAACTTTTGATCCTCCTTCTTTACGACTCTCACAACCCTTGTTAGGACCAGATAAGACTTTGTCTTAAATCTCAAAGTCTTGTCCTAAAACTGAGATAGGTTGTAAGCAAGAAAGGAGAGCAACAGAGATAAAATTGGAAACTCTTTCTGAATTGCATCGGACACCCAGTGCCTCAGTCAATTTATAGCCACTAAAGGGATACCAAAAGAGAGGGATGCACCTCATCTAAGAGGCTTATCTGATTTGATTATCAGAGATAAGAGTTCCTTCAAATAGAAGGATACATCGATCAACACCCTGCTCTACGTGCATGACCAGAGAAGGGATATTTTTGTATCCCTTCTAAAATCAAAAAAATCCTCAAAAATCTATGTAGATAGAGAATTTAATCTTAATTTTAGAACATATAATAAGTGGATAAAAATTCTCACAAATGGATGTGTTCTCACATCCTTTCATGTGAAGTCTGATCACCACATGTGCAGGCATGAGGAGGAACTTATGGCATCCAGATAAATTTGAAAAATTTCCAAAAAAATTATCTAAAATATCTTGTCAAATTTAAAATATTATCACCAAAAATTATTTTATTTTAAAAGTATTTAATGAGGATAAGGACTCTCCAAATCTCAGAGAGATGCGACACTTCTATGCGCGTGCACGAGACGTCCTTCCTTCTTCCAATTTTTCTCCTCCCCAAAAATTCTAGAAAAAATACATCTCATGCTTTGAGATGTGCATCAGAGGATAGAGGGTGATATGGGCTACCACACACATCTCAATCCTATGCCAGAAGGACTCTTTTCTTCTGCCCATGCCAACACTTGTACGCAAAATCTATTTTGCGCCAAGAGTCCTTCACAACTTGGACTCTTCAAAATTAGTGTTAAAATGGGATGTGGCACCCCAATTTGGGCTGCTTCTAGGTGGCATGACCTACCCCAAATACTTACTAAATTGGGCTAGCTAATTAGCAAGGGATGAGACCAAATTGACCTTCAAAGGAGAAAGGGTTCCACATATGCTAGCATACTTACCGGAGCCCTGATTGAATCCAAAATTTTAATCAACCTTTTTTAAAAAGATCCTTAGCCAATTTTTATATGTATATGACCCATTGGGTTTCACATCTAACTGGCAGTAGGTTCAGGTGCATGTTGATCAAATTTGATTAGATTTCAATCTAATCGATTTAGGTCCAATCGAGCTAACCCGAGTTCAACAATTATAATCCTTTCTAATTGATGATCGAATTAAACTCTTTAATTTGATCAAAACTCTACAAGTCAAGATTAACATCTAGCAACGTATCATGATTATTTAGAAGATATAAAATTTTGATAGAAATATCAAATATACCCTTCAGTGGTAAGTTACCATACAATTCAATCCTTTGATCATCCCTGCATCCTGAATATGTTTATGAGTATGGAACCATGTCAAACTCAAACACATATTCATATCAATTTTCAATTAACCAATGATGACTCCAATGAAGAAGTATTAGAAACTCTTTCTAATCTTCTTTCTGCTTTTGACTAAAAAACTTTTTTTAAGTCATTTAGGATTGAGAATACACAGGATGCGATCTCCTCTTACTAGGAGTGATCGATTCCATGTTGACCTACTCACAACCTCCATATACACCACCATATCCAGAACACCCCGTACATATCTTAATGCTATGCCTAGATATGAACTAAAATATGAGTTCATATGCATAAAATTCTATGGTGGTTTTAGGTCTAAGGATCACTTGCACAACTCTCACTTAGAGAACTATTTTTGACATGCAAGTAAAGCTTCCATAAGATATTCTCTTTCATCGAGTCAATTCAGTGGAGTCATTTTTCAAATAAGTACTCACATTCTTGTATTAGTATTCCACACAAATGGCTAGTGAGATCTGCCATCCTCTCTATTGAGCATACATAGAATATGCCAGTCTATCTAGAACATTGATCCCCGACTCAATACTCTTACGATCAGGAATATTTAAGATTAAAATTTTAGATCTCACCAGCATGACCCATTCTGTTAGATGTGTGCCTTAGATGCCAGATTGACTGACACATTCCTGTTCAAATCTAAGAGTAAATTTATAATTTTGACTATAAATAAATAAAAAGATTATTCTACTATCACATTGTGTACATTATGTCTATGATACATCTTTTGAGTTAGTAGAAATGTTAATTCATATTTTTAAGAGTTGAAAATTTAAGGCATGAATTTATATAACTAACTCATAAACAGCTCCTGACCATAGGATCATCATGAGGATGGTGATCGATCTGAAAGGTTGGTGTACGATCACTTTCTTAGGGTAGATGTGTCTTGAGTCTATAGTGTGGAGACACCAGAGTGAGAGTACAGGTATTCATTGAGAATGAGAGTACTAAGCGTGACCACCTCAAGCAATCATAAGAAAATCTACCTTCTCGTCGATGACTAGCTCGATGCTGCAACTGTGTCCAGTTCTTTGACCTAAGGTACATCGATAGTTCACCTTGAGTGTGTTATAGTTTGACTGCATCATAACTCGATCTCCTAGCCATTCAAAATTTTGAGGTGTATGTTGGCTGTAGCATATTCATTGTAGGAACCAGATCGTACCAAGAAAGGATCTATCAATCTCGGTAGATGAGAGGAGTAGTCCTATGATGATCGAAAGATCGAGTCCTTAAGTCCATGGCCATGGCAGAGTGAAATAATGGAAAATAATTTTCTATTGCGGTTTCACATCGGACTTGGATCAATCGATTGATTCATATGACTGATGTTGGGTTTGACAAGTTCACCTTAACCCTAATTCAGTCAGGACTCATTATAGAAGAACTCAATCACACAGGTAGCTGCATCGAGAGGTTCATCTTCATTTCTGATGGGTTACCATCATATACTGCTTGGTTTCACTGGTGAATTTTGGGAGCAATTAGAATGATATTGATGATCGATCATTCTAATTGTCTGAATCAGAAGAGTTCTGATCTATTGAAAGGAGTTTCGATGATGTCGATGATGAGATCACGACATGTCTCATTACCATACGAAAATGAACCTAACTGGATCACACAAATAAGAGTTAGGGTTTGAATATCATCAATTAAGCTAGCCCAGTTTGATTGATTTGGTTAGATCCAATTGGGTTCAAAAAAATCATGCCAGCACACGATTGAGCCTAACTTTCTCCTTGTGTAATCTTTTCTATCTCGACTGAGCCAAATATGATTTGACTCACCCAAAAAATCTTGAGAAGATTTCTCACAGTCTGACTGGAGCCAGTCCAGCTTAAAAAGGACTTATCTTAATTCATGAGATGAATTTAAGATAACACCTGCTAATTTCTGTCACCTACCATTTCTGTTTTAGGACATTGGTCAAACGTTGACCCATGGACCTTGGACTGAAGGCCACTTGGCAAGAGATTATTGAAGATTTTTTTGTGGAGTGTCCACCTACTAAATTGGGCCTCAAAGTGGGTGCCATATTCAGATTAGGCATGCACCCCAAGTGGATAAGGATAGAGTCCCATGAGATGAGGACTCTGATCCCTTGATCAACTTGGACTGTGGGGCGCAAATCTCACTATGCTTATCCAGTGTTGGTGCCAACAGTAGGAGGGATTGTGGGGATTCTTATCTGATATGATTAGATGATATCACTCTATCAATCAAAATTTTTTCAGAATTAATTAGAATTTTTTGATTGGTCGAATGATGTGGCATTGCATGGCACAGCAGGGTCTATTTAAACCCTGTCTGCGCCTAAGGTAGAGACTCTGCTCAATAACCAGCAAAAGCCTGAATTCTCTCCACTTCTCTATGCCCCCTCTACTTCTCTCCATCTCCTCTTCACATCCAAGAGGTTGGGCATCCATCTGGTGCTTGTCCAAGGCGTGGTGGCTTCCTGATTAGAAGGCTACAGAGATTTATCGAGAAGCTGCTGCTCCAGCTTCAGAAGATCTTTTGAAGATCTTCCAGATCTGATCCAGATCTAATTTTTAGAGAAAAGATTCATGAGGAGAAGACAATCCAAATCCTACTCAAGTAGATATTGGTAGAAGCCAGACGACTGCGTGGCTATTTTAGAACCTCAGGCATTGCTGCGATCATCTACAGGGTAATCTAGTTACCCTAGAGGTATTTCTCTATTCCTCATATTTTTAGATTTAATTTTAGATTTAATATTAGATAATAAGAATTAAATCTAATGGATCTTAGATCTGAAATATTATAGGATAATTTTTTTTGAAATATTCCACCCCAGATCTCATTAGATCTGGAAGATCCTACTAGGAAAAAGTCGGTTTTTCCTTCAACTGGTATCAGAGCCAGGTTGATGGCTCTATTTTAGATCTAATTTAGATCTAATTTTTATTTTTATTTATTTGATATTAATGGATTTTAGATGTCACATCAAATATGATAGGATCTAAAATTAGAAAAATTTAAAATTAAATCTAAGTAGATCTAACATGTATGAGATGCATGACTAGACTAGGAGTAGTTTGATCTATGAATAGTCTTATAGTTTTATATTTTAATATGATTAAAATATAAATTAGATATAATTTATTATTTATTTTTTTGATATTATAAATATTATATTCAAATCAAAAAATAAAAAATAAAATTTTAATTAATACATAAGATTGATCTGTTGCATGCCTAGACTAGTTGTAGAATTATTCTAGTAACTATCTAGAATAGATTTTATATTGAATAGTTTAATTTAAATCTTATATTTCAGATGTTATATGTGATATATCAGATCTGAAAGCATGCTAATTAGATCAGATTTTAATACATGAGCTGTATGCAAAGCATGTATAAGTTAGATCTAAAATTATATATGTGATATGTAACTTAGATCTAACTAGTTTTGTAATTAAATTAATATTTCTGATTAAGGTGTTCCTGATGGCCTTCCAATCATAAAAATAAAGTAGGATTTAAGACCCTCTCCTCCCATTCAATGAGGTGTTCTTATGGTGTGTAGGGGTGCTGTGCGTTCATCCTTAATCAAAAATCAAAATTTATTTTTCTACAAAATTCTAGATCCTGAAATCCTAAGATTTATTTACATGTTTTGTTTATGAACCCAAGACTTAATTAATGAATTAAGCTTATGAAATTAAATTAGGTCTAAAATTAAAAATTTCAGATCTAAGCCATTTTCATAAAATTGGGTTCGGGCTTGGGTAGCTCAATTAGGTCTAGCGGTTGATCAAACCGAATCAAAAGTTAGTTAGGTGGAATCATGAAAGCTAATAATTGACCAGCCTAATAGGATTAAGTCTAGGTCAAGGTCGAATCATATTTAGATGTGACTCGATCAAGTTAAGACCTAATTTGGCTCAGTAGTTAGAGCCTGAATTGTAGACTAACCCAATTGGTTCTAGTTCGACAATTTGGTATCTAAGGTAAGTTGGGCAGTTGCGACCGACTGGTTTTTAATTGGGAGCTACTTGACTAGAATGCATTCTTGTCAAGTTAATGGCATATCCCTCCCATCGGTCTCACTTACCTGGCCATATGTGTCGACTCAGTTCTGATTTGAGGTGGCTAACAATTCGAGCTAACTCATATCACTAGGTTAGTCATAATTGTTATGACTATGTCAAGTCAAGTTTAATGAGACTTAAATCAAATCTTCCTAAGAAAATATTAAGTCCAAGGTCTTCCACCATTGTGGATGTGCAGGCCCTTTCCGAGGTTGATTGTTCTCGGCTGGTTACAGTAGCTTAGTTGCACCGAAAAGATGCAACCATGTCCATTAGGCATTGGATGCTACGGATTAAAGGATGGGTTGTGCTCAATATTTTGGATATGGTGAGGGATCCAATCAGGAATCTAATTCATGCAAATAGTGGGTCTGACTTAACTAAGGATTGGAGCAATATTCCGGGCACGGTGAGCTTCATGAATTAGGGACCAAGTTTTGGGTGCACCATGATTAGAGAATTATTGGACAAGAGTTGTCCACTCATCGGTTGATCCATCACCAATAACTGTTAGGTGAGGTGGTGAGCCAGTCGGTGAGACCGCACCACCCATTAGAAATCACTAATCATGAAGATTTTCACATCTCTACCTAGGGAGTGTAGGGATCTGAGAAAATAGTGGAAGCCTAATTTATTTAAAAATAAAATTTCTAAATAAATTGGTTAAGTCTGATTACAAAATCTAACTAAAAATTTTTGACTCTCTACAGAAAACATGTCTGCATTCAACCCCCTGACCAAAATACTAAACACCCACAGATTGACTAGACCTAATTTCAAGGATTGGTTGAGGAACTATAGAATTATTCTGGATTTCAAGAAACTGACTCATGTCTTGGATCAGGACCCACCTGCCATACCAGCATGTCCGACTGCTGAATAGAGACTGTCTCTGGAAAAGTGGACAAATGATGATAACAAAGTCAGGTACTATATGTTAGGTGCCATGTCTGATGACTTGCAACGCCAGCATGAGAACATTATGACTACCCGCCAAATGTTAGCTCACCTACAAGAGTTATTTGGTGAACAAAGTTGCACAGCCAAGTATCAAGTCTACCAAAGGCTTTTTAAGGCTAAAATGCATGATGGGTAGTCAGTCCAAGATCATTGTTTGTCAATGATCAAGGACCTTGAGGAGCTTGAGAAGCTCGATGTCATCTTAGACAGATATTTTCAGATTGATGTGATCCTTCAATCCTTGTCTGATGCATATGGTCAGTTCATCATGAACTTCTATATGCATAAGATGCAGTGTACCTTGACTGAGTTAATGAACATGTTGGTTACGGCTGAGCTTTCTTTGAAGGGTTCAAAAGACTCAGTCCTTACTGTGGAGCGGACTTCTTCCAAGAGAAAGTTCTTTGGAAAGAAGAAGAAGTCTGCGAAGAAGCAGAAGGTGGATGGGAAGAAGAAGAAGACGGAACCGAAGAAGAAGACTGCTGAAAAGGAAAAATATTTTCACTGCAATTCAGACGGCCATTGGAAGCGAAACTGTCCTCAGTACCTGGCCACCCTGAAGAACAAGAAGGATAGTCCTTCTGGAGGAATGCTCATTATAGAATCTAATCTTATGATTTCCTCTACATCCAGTTGGATACTTGACTCTGGTTCTAGTGCTCATTTGTGCACTATTATGCAGAGTCTTGAGGAGAGCAAGAAGCTGAGGGATGGGGATATGATCTTATGCATCGGGAACGGAGCAAGGTTGCTGTTGTGGCCATGGGAACCTATCCTCTGCGATTACCATTAGGATTAGATTTAGTTCTTAGAGATTGTTATTATGTGCCTGTAGCAAGCAGGAATTTGATTTCTATTTCATGTTTAGCACAAGAAGGCTATGTGATTTGCTTTCATAAGAACCATTGTAACATATTTTATGAAAATAATAAAGTTGCAAATGGTTTTCTTATTAATGGTCTCTATCAGCTACATATTGATGTATCTGTATTTCATATCGAGCAAAATGTGAATGCCATGAAAATTAAAAGGTCCAGAGATAGTCTAAATGATAGGTATCTGTGGCACCTAAAGCTAGGTCATATAGCGGAAGACAGGGTTAACAAATTGGAGAAATTCGGGCTATTGAGTCCGTTGACTTTCGAGTCATATTCAGTTTGTGAATCATACCTTCAAGACAAAATGATCAAGTTCTCTTTTACAAGACATAGGGAAAGGGCCCCAGACCTACTTGTCCTAGTACATATAGATGTGTGCAGTCCATTTGATGTGCCGACAAGAGGCAACTATGTTTACTTCATTACCTTCACTGATGATATGTCTAGGTACGGGTATGTGTTTCTAATAAAACACAAGTCTGAATAGGGTTCCCTCTAAAATCGTTCCTACCACACCATATGAGATATGACATGGTAAGAAGCTAAGTCTGAGTCATCTCAGAATTTGGGGTTGTCCGGCTCATGTCAAAAAATAGCAGACGGACAAGTTAGAGTTCAAGTCTTTTAAAGCTCGGTTCATAGGATATCCTAAAGAGTCATTAGGATACTATTTCTATATTCTAGAAGATCACAATGTGATTGTGAATCGACATGCTATTTTTTTTGAAAAATAGTTTATTCAAGATGGTGGCATCGGAAGAATAATTAAGCTCAAAGAGAATGTCTCCTAAGAGCAACGAGCTAAAGAACCTGAGGAACCAAATCAATTAGAACCAGTCCTAACACAACCTCTTCCACCTCGTAGATCGACTAGGATTTTCCATCCTCCTAAAAGGTACTTAGGTACTATATAAGAGGAAGTAGAAGAAATGTTCCTCATGAAAAATGGGACTCATGGTGATGACCCCAAGACCTATGACAAGGCGATATCAGATATCGACTTTGAGAAATGGTTAGAGGCAATGAGATCAGAAATTAACTCGATGCACTCAAACCAAGTCTGGACCTTGGTAGATCCACCTGAAGGTATTGTACCTATTAGGTGTAAATGGATCTTCAAGAGAAAGATAGGTGCAGATAGGAATGTGGAGACATTCAACGCTAGGCTCATAGCGAAAGGTTATAGTCAGCGCGAAGGCATTGACTATCAGGATACCTTTTTGCCCGTAGCCATGCTAAAATCTATCCGCACATTACTTGCTGTTGCAGCCTATTTCGATTATGAAATATGACAGATGGATGTGAAAACGATATTCTTAAATGGATATCTTGAGGAAGATATCTATATGGAATAGCTGCTTGGTTTCACATCCAGTGATGATGATCACAAGATCTGCAAGCTGTAAAGGTCCATTTATGGACTTAAGCAAGCATCTCGGAGCTGGAATACTCATTTTAATGATGTGATTAAAATATTTGGTTTCATCAAGGACGAGAAGGAACCATGTGTGTTCAAGAAGGTCAGTGGGAGCGCAGTTGTCTTTCTCGTACTGTATGTAGATGACATCCTCCTAATTGGGAATGATATTTTCGTGATGACCTCAGTTAAAATATGATTGTCTAAGGAGTTCTCTATAAAAGATCTAGGAGAGGCATCCTTTATACTGGGTATTAAGGTCTATAGAGATAGACCAAATAGGATGCTGGGACTCTCACAGAAGATGTACATAGAGGAGGTGCTAAAAAAGTTTAGCCTGGAAAACTCCAAAAGAGGTTTAGTACCTTTTAGACATGGCATTTATCTCTCCAAGAAGATGTGCCCTAGCACACCTGAGGAGATTGAATGCATGAGCAAGATTCCTTATGCTTCTGCAATAAGGAGCCTCATGTATGCCATGCTATGTACACGACCTGATATAGCCCATGCTGTGATTGTCACAAGCAGATATCAGTCGAATCCAGACGAAGAGCACTGGACTTCTGTGAAATGTATCCTTAAGTACTTGAGAAGGACTAAGGATATGTTTCTATTCTTTGGGAATGGAGAATTTCAGGTTCAGAGATTTACAAACTCAGATTTTATGTCTGATATAGATGATCGAAAGTCGACATCTGGGAGTCTGTTCATTTGCAATGGTGGTGCAGTTAGCTAGAAGAGTTCCAAGCAGACGATGATTGCTGATTCAACCATGGAGGCAAAGTATATTGCTACATCGGAAGCTGCGAAGGAGGCATTTTGGTATAAGAAGTTTGTCGTAGAGCTTGGAGTGATGTCATCAGATGCCATCTCTCTTTACTACGATAATAATGGTGCCATAGCCCTAGCTAAGGAGCCAAGGTCTCACCAGAAGTCCAAGCATATCGAGCAGCGATTCCATCTGATCCGTGATTACCTCGAAAAAGGTTATGTCGAGGTTAAAAGAGTCGACTCCATAGACAATGTGGCAGACCCATTAGAGGGATGCCAAAAGAGAGAGATGCACCTCATCTAAGAGGCCTATCTAATCTGATTATCAGAGATAAGAGTTCCTTCAAACAAAAGGATACATCGATCAGCACCCTACTCTGCGCGCACGACCAAAGAAGGGATATTTTTGTATCCCTTATAAAATCAAAAAAATTCTTAAAAATCTATGTGGATAGAGGATTCAATCTTAGTTCTATAACATATAATGAGTGGATAAAAATTCTCACAAATGGATGTGTTCTCACATCCTTTCATGTGAAGTCTGATCACCACATGTGCAGGCATGAGGAGGAACTTATGGCATCCGTTTGACATCTAGATAAGTTTGAAAATTTTCCAAAAAAATTATCAAAAATATCTTGTCAAATTTGGAATGTTATCACCAAAAATTGTTCTATTTTGAAAGTATTTGATAAGGATGAGGACTCTCCAAATCTCAGAGAGATGCGACGCTTCTGTGCACGTGCACGAGACTTCCTTCCTTCATCCAATTTTTCTCCTCCCCAAAAATTCTAGAAAAAATACATCTCATACTTTGAGATATGAATCAGAGGATAGAGGGTGATATGGGCTACCACACACATCTCAATCTCATGCTAGAAGGACTCTTTTCTTCTGCCCACGCCAACACTTATATGCAAAATCTATTTTGTGCCAAGAGTCCTTCACAACTTGGACTCTTCAAAATTGGTGTTAAAATGGGATGTGGCACCCCAATTTGGGCTGCTTCCAAGTGGCATGACCTACCCCAAATATCCACTAAATTGGGCTAGCTAATTAGCAAGGGATGAGACCAAATTGACCTCCAAAGGAGAAAGGGTTCCACATATGCTAGCATACTTACCGGAGCCCTGATTGAATCCAAAATTCCAGTCAACCTTTTTCAAAAGGGTCCTTAGCCAATTTTTAAATGTATATGACCCATTAGGTTTTCCATCTAACTGGCAGTAGGTTCGGGTGCATGTTGACCAAATTTGATTAGATTTCAATCTAATCGATTTAGGTCCAATCGAGCTAACCCAAGTTCAACAATTATAATCCTTTCTAATTGGTGATTGAATTAAACTTTTTAATTTGATAAAAATTCTACAAGTCAAGATTGACATCTACCAACGTATCATGACTATTTAGAAGATGTAAAATTTTGATAAAAATATCAAATATAATCTTCAGTGGTAAGTTACCGTACAATTCAATCCTTCGATCATCTCTGCATCTTGAATATGTTCATGAGTATGGAATTATGTCAAACTCAAACATATATTCATATCGATTCTCAATTAATCAATGATGACTCCAATGAAGAAGTATTAGAAACTCTTTCTAATCTTCTTTCTACTTTTGACTAAAAAACTTTTTTTAAGTCATTTAGGATTGAGAATACACAGGATGCGATCTCCTCTTACTAGGAGTGATCGATTCTATGTTGACCTACTCACAACCTCCATATACACTCCACCATATCCAGAACACCCCATATATATCTTAATACTATGCCTAGATATGAACTAAAATATAAGTTCATGTGCATAAGATTCTATGGTGGTCTCAGGTCTAACGATCACTTGCACAACTCCCAGTTAGAGAACCATTTTTGACATGCAAGTAAAGCTTCCATAAGATATTCTCTTTCATCGAGTCAATTCAGTGGACTCATTTTTCAAATAAGCACTCACATCCTTATATTAGTGTCCCACATAAATGGCTAATGAGATCTGCCACCCTCTCTATCGAGCATACATAGGATATGCCAGTCTATCTAGAACATTGATCTCCGACTCAATGCTCTTACGATCAGGAATATTTAAGATTAGGATTTTAGATCTCACCAGCATGACCCATTCTGTTAGATGTGTGCCCTAGATGCCAGATTAGCTGACACATTCATGTACAAATCTAAGGACAAATTTATAATTTTGACTATAAATAAATAAAAAGGTTAATCTACTATCACATTATGTACATTATGTCTGTGATACATCCTTTGAGTTAATAGAAATGTTAATTCATATTTTCAAGAGTTGATAATTTAAGGCATGAATTTACATAACTAACTCATAAACAGCTCCTGACCATAGGATCGTCACGAGGATGGTGACCGATTTGGAAGGTTGGTGTACGATTGCTTTCTTAGGATAGATATATCTTGAGTCTACGGTGTAGAGACACCAGAGCGAGAGTATAGGTATTCATTGAGAATGAGAGTACTGAGCGTGATCACCTCGAGCAGTCATAAGAAAATCTATCTTCTCGTCGATGACTAGCTCGATGCTATAGCTGTGTGTCTAGTTCTTTGACCTGAGGTACATCGACAGTTCACCTTGAGTATGTTATAGTTTGACTACACCATAACTTGATCTCCTAGCCATTCGAAACCTTGAGGTGTATATTAGCTGTAGCATATTCATTGTAGGAACCAGATCGCACCAAGAAGGGATCTATCAACCTCGGTAGATGAGAGTAGTCCTATGATGATCGAAAGATCGAGTTCTTAAGTTCATGGCCATGGCAGAGTGAAATAATAGAAAAGAATTTTCTATTGGGGTTTCACATCGGACTCAGATCAATTGATTGATTCATATGACTGATGTTGGATTTTACGAGTTCACCTTAATCCTAATTCAGTCGGGACTCATGATAGAAGAACTCAATCATACAGGTAGCTGCACCGAGAGGTTCATCTTCATTTTTGATGGGTTGCCACCATATACTGCTAGGTGTCACTGATAGATTTTGAGAGCAATTAGAATGATCTTCATGATCGATCATTCTAATTGTCTGAATCAGAAGAGTTCTGGTCCATTGAAAGGAGTTTCGATGATGTCGATGATGAGATCATGACATGTCTCATTACCATACAGAAATGAACCTAACTGGGTCACACAAACAATGTTGCTCCTAGATTGATTTTGATGATTACAAAGCAGATTGAAGGGATACAAATATTTTAAATTGAAAAAGTCTTTATGCTCTTCAGGGGCAAAATCATAATTTTACTAAAATCCTGATTTGATAGTATCATTTGGTAGAACAAGTGATTTGTAATCTATTGGTGAAAATTTCATTATTTTTGGACTTATATTTTGAAAGTTATGCATGTTTGAAAATCATGAGTCGACCCGTGAGTCAACTCATGGCACAATAAGCTGATTGGCACACAGATTTTATGTTGGCACACCCTGTGAGTCGATCCTCATGAGTCGACCCCCAGGTATGAGTCGACCCCCATGAGTCGACCCCTGCAGTTTTAGAGAAACTCATTTTCTGGCTGATGCAACAGAAGTCGACTCATGAGTCGACTCCTGAAGCATGAGTCGACTCATGAATCGACCCCTGCGACGGAAAATATCAGCAACGGCTATTTTTTTGTCCGTTTTAATTGCCTTTTATGCTTCCTAAAAATGCTCTAACGGCTCTTTTTCTGCCTAATATGTTTTCTCTTGCTTCTAATGCTATAAAATGTTTCAAATGGTGAAAGAAATTGCAGATCAATCGGCAGATCAAACGAGAGATCAAATTCATTGAGAGGATCCAAAAATATACGAAAAAGTGATCAACGAGATATTTGAGAGAAAAAGAAAAGAGGATCCAAAATCCACACGAGAGATTGTGAAAGAGATTCAAGAGCATTCAAAGAGAGGATCTTTCAAGCATATTGTTCAACCTTGATCAAGAGATCTTTCAAAGTCTTCAAGAAGTTCTCAATCAAAGATCATCTTCTTCTCAAGCATTCATTCAAGCGTTCATCCACCTTGAGAAAATCCAAAAAGGGTTTCTTCATTTGAGTAAAGTATTTTTATTGTTATATTTGCTCATTTAAGGAGCTGTTATTGTATTAATTTGTGCTCTAAATTTTCTTACTCTTTGTAAGTAATTGTTCTTGTTTTTGGAGGATTTCCAAAACAAGAAAAGGTTGATTCGAACCTGAAATCGAAGTATTTTGGATTTACTTGTACCCAAAAAATAAGTAGACTAGCTTGGGATAGCTAGTGTCAGAGTTTCCGACGTTTTGTATTCGGGTTGAATACAAGTATAGTGGATTGAAATTCCCAAGTAGGAGCTTGGGGAGTGGATGTAGGTGCAAGGTTGGCACCGAACCACTATAAACCCTTGTGTTTGTGGTGTGCTTTATCGCTTCACTTTATTTCTTTATTATATCCTTGCATTCCTGCTTTAGGTAATTAATATTGAATTAAAATCTTTGTCTTGTTCATCATAAGAAATTAATTAAGTCTAAAATTTTTAGAAACCCAATTCACCCCCCCTCTTGGGTTGCATAGCTGGGCAACAAGTGGTATCAGAGCCCGGTGCTCTAGCCCTTCTTTGATCTAACAATCAAAGAGCCAAAGATCTATGGCAACCCATGTCGATACTTCTCTAGTCGAGGGGCAATCAACAAACCGACCTTCACTTTTCAATGGGTCTAATTACACCTATTGGAAAGCTCGGATGAAGATATTCATACAAGCACTCGACTATGATATGTGGAGTATCATAGTGAACGGTCCTCACACACCCACCAAGATTATAGATGGTGAGGAGTCAACCAAATCCGAGAAAAAATGGGATGAGGTTGATAAGAAATTGGCACAATTAAATGCCAAAGCCATGAATGTTCTTTATTGTGCACTAGATGCAAGTGAATTTAATCGCATTTCTACTTGTGCATCTGCTAAAGAAATATGGGATAGGTTAGAAGTAACCCATGAGGGAACAAATCAAGTAAAAGAGTCTAAAATAAACATGCTTGTACATAAATATGAATTGTTCAAAATAGAGCATGATGAGTCCATAACTGCTATGTTTACTCGGTTTACTGATATAATTAATGGTTTGAAGAGTCTTGGCAAATCTTATACTAACAGTGAGCTTGTAAGGAAGATTCTCAGGTCATTGCCAAGAACTTGGGAAGCCAAGGTGACTGCCATCCAAGAAGCAAAGGACTTGAACACTCTACCTCTAGAAGAGTTTCTTGGATCCTTGATGACTCATGAACTTAGCATGAAGCAACATCAAGAGGATGAAGTCAAAAAGAAAAGAACCATTGCCCTCAAATCCACAACTTCGCCTGATTATGAAACGGATGACACTGAAGATGAAGAACAGGATGAAGAGATGGCACTCATCACCCGAAAATTTAAGAAGTTTCTAAGAAAAAGGAAACAGGGGATGAGAAAGAAGTTCACAAAAGGAGAACAAAGCAAAGAAAAAGAGAAAGATCAACCCCTTATATGCTACGAGTGCAAGAAGCTGGGACATTTCAGATCCGAATGCCCACAACTGAAGAAAGGTCCCAAAAAGTTCAAAAAGAAATCAATGATGGCGACTTGGAGTGCGAGTGATGACTCAAGCTCCGATGAGAAAACCTCAACAGAACAAGCCAACCTGTACCTTATGGCACACGAAAATGAGGTAACTTCTGAATCCACTAGTGAATTTACTTTTGAAGAATTGCATGAAGCATTCTATGATTCAATTGATGAATTAAAGAAACTGGGAAGAAAAACAAAGAACTGAAATTGGAAAATCAGTCCTTAGTGAAACAAGCTGAAAATCTTTCAGTTGAAAAATCCACCTTAATTCAAGAGAATCAAAACTTAAAGAATGAAATTAACAAGCTGAAACCTATAGTAGATAAGTTCACCTTAAGTTCAAACAAATTAAATATGATCCTTGATAATCAGAAAGCTATATATGATAAGGCTGGACTTGGCTATAAACCTCTGAAGAAACAAAAATTTTTGAAGGATATGTATGTAAATTATTCAAGTAACAAGTCTACAAATATTACTTGTTTCAAATGTGGAAGAATAGGACATAAATCATACACATGTCTTATTAACAAATATGCAAACACAAAGAAAATATGGGTTCCAAAAGGAATCATTTTGACTAACCTAAAAGGACCCAAGAAAGCTTGGGTACCTAAGACAGAAACTTGACCTTTGCTTGCAGGTGTGTCTAGCATCCCAAGAAGGAAACAGGAAATGGTATCTTGACAGTGGATGCTCGAGACACATGACTGGTGATGAATCACAATTCATCACGCTTGATGCTAAGGATGGAGGGATGGTCACCTTTGGAGATAATGGCAAAGGAAAGATCATCGGGATAGGTAACATTGGTATCACTCTCTCCAAATACATTGAGAATGTTTTATTAGTTAAAGGTTTAAAGCATAACTTACTTAGCATTAGTCAATTCTGTGATAAAGGGTATAAAGTAGTTTTTGAATCATCTGTTTGCATTGTGACTAGTCCTATTAATGATGGCATTAAAGTTATAGGATATAGGTATGGCAATGTTTATATGGTAGATTTGAATGACTTAGCCAAATTAGACATGCAATGCCTAGTATCCTTGAATGCTAAAATTAATGAGACTAGTTGGCTGTGGCATCGTAGACTTGCACATATTAGCATGCATTCTCTTTCAAAATTAATTAAAAAGGAATTAGTTCTCGGTTTGCCAAAATTAAATTTTGAAAAGGATAGAATTTGTAATGCATGCCAATTAGGTAAACAAACTAGAGTTTCATTTAAATCCAAAAATACTGTTTCAACTTCTAGACCTTTAGAGCTCTTACATATGGACTTATTTGGACCAACTAGAACCACTAGTCTAGGAGGAAAATGATATGGCTTTGTAATTATAGATGATTACTCTCGTTTTACTTGGGTTTTCTTTTTGGCACAAAAATGAAACTTTTCATATTTTCACTAAATTTCATCGAAAAGTCACTAATGAAAAAGGTTTTTCAATTCAAAATATTAGAAGTGATCATGGAATTGAATTTGAAAATCAAGATTTTGAAAATTTTTGTGATGAAAATGGAATTGGCCATAACTTCTCTGCTCCTAGGACACCCCAACAGAATGGGGTAGTTGAAAGGAAAAATAGAACCTTAGAAGAAATGGCCTGTACCATGCTTTGTGAAAGCAACCTTCCAAGATATTTTTGGGCGGAAGCAATTAACACAGCATGTTACATTTTAAATCGTGCTTTAATTAGACAATTTTTAAAGAAAATCTCCTATGAACTTTGGAAAGGAAGAAAACCAAATATTGCATATTTTCATGTATTTGGTTGCCGATGTTTTGTATTAAATAATGGCAAAGAAAAACTTGGTAAATTTGATGCAAAATCAGATGAAGCAATCTTACTAGGTTACTCCTCCACTAGTAAAACATTTAGAGTTTTCAACAAAAGAACTTTAATAGTTGAGGAGTCCATACATGTTGTCTTTGATGAATCTAACGATCTTCCTTCAAGGAAGAATGAGGGTGTTGATGATGCAGATCCACTAATAGAAGGTATGAAGGAGATCACTCTGAAAGATTCAGCAACTCCAGAAGACAAGGATTAAGAAGACGAACAAAATAAGAGAGGTGAAGAAATTCAAGAACAACCTCAAGGTACAAATGACCTATCCAAGGAATGGAGGTATGTTCACAACCACCCTAAGGAGTTAATAATTGGTGATCCTAAGCATGGGGTAAAAATCCGTTCTTCACTTAGAGATATAGTTAATCATTGTGCTTTTGTATCTCATCTTGAACCTAAAACTTTTGAAGAAGTTGAAAATGATCATAATTGGATTAATGCTATGCAAGAGGAACTTAATCAATTTGAAAGAAATAATGTTTAGACCTTAGCATCAAGACCTAAAGATTATTCAATAATTGGCACAAAATGGGTCTTTAGAAACAAATTAGATGAGTATGGAAATGTAATTAGAAATAAAGCAAGACTAGTTGCTAAGGGATATAATCAAGAAGAAGGAATTGATTTTGATGAAACCTTTGCACCTGTTGCTAGATTAGAAGCTATTAGACTTTTACTTGCATATGCTTGCTTTATGAAATTCAAATTATTTCAAATGGATGTTAAAAGTGCATTTTTAAATGGATATATCTCTGAAGAAGTATATGTAGAACAACCCCCTGGATTTAAAAATCATGCTTTTCCTAATCATGTCTTTAGATTAAATAAAGCTTTATATGGATTAAAACAAGCACCTAGAGCATGGTATGAAAGGCTAAGCAAATTTCTACTAAATAATGATTTTCAAGAGGTAATGTAGATACAACCCTATTTATTAAAAGAAATCAAAATGATATGCTAGTTATACAAATTTATGTTGATGACATAATTTTTGGGTCTACTAATGAATCCCTTTGTCAAGACTTTGCTAAGCTTATGCAGGGGGAGTTCGAGATGAGCATGATGGGAGAACTCACCTTTTTCCTCGGACTCCAAATCAAACAATCAAAAGAGGGAATCTCCATCACCCAAAGCAAGTACACCAAGGAACTACTCAAAAGATTTGGAATGGAGAACTGCAAACAAATTGGCACACCAATGAGTCCCTCATGTAAGCTTGACAAGGATGATGAAGGTAAATGTGTAGACTTAAAATACTATAGAGGTATGATTGGCTCATTATTATATTTAACTGCAAGTAGGCCTGATATCATGTTTAGTGTTTGCTTATGTGCTAGATATCAATCTAATCCTAAAGAATCTCATTTGAATGCTGTTAAAAGAATCCTTAGATACTTAAATGGTACACAAACTCTAGGGTTATGGTACTCTAAGGACTCATAAATTGAGTTATTAGGATATTCAGATGCTGATTTTGCTGGATGTAAATTAGATAGAAAAAGCACAAGTGGAACTTGCCAATTTCTTGGAGTTAACCTAATCTCATGGTTTAGCAAGAAACAAAATTCGGTGGCACTGTCTACGGCTGAGGCCGAATACATTGCAGCCAGAAGTTGTTGTGCTCAAATCTTGTGGATTAAGCAATAACTCGAAGACTTTGGAATCAAACTTAATGAAACACCAATAAGATGTGACAACACAAGTGCCATAAATCTATCTAAAAATCCAATTCAACACTCAAGATCCTAACATATTGAAATAAGACATCATTTTATAAGAGAACATGTTCAAAACAAAAATATAATTCTTGAATATGTTTGCACTGAAAATCAATTAGCTGATATCTTTACAAAGGCCCTTAGTGAGGATAGATTCTGTGAAATTAGGAGAAATCTAGGAATTCTAGATCCATATGTCTAAAATTTCTCAATTTTCAAAAAAAAAAAAAAATAGATGTCAAAAAACTCTTAGAGCTCAATTTCCAACATCTATCATGGTCCCAAAAGCTCAAATTTATCATTCTAAAAACTTATCATTGAGCAAAACTCCTTCTCCCAAAATTTTGAATTTTTTTGGAATTTATTCACATTTTTTCTGAATTTCTGAACTTCATGAGTCGACCCCCATGAGTCGACTCAATGGCAAACTTGTAAATCCCACCAACTTCCATCGGGTTCATTGTTTTTATAAGGGACCCTGTTTGTGAGATGACTCATCTTCTCATCGTCCTCCCTCCAAAAGCCATCTTCTCCAACTCTTTTTGCTCCAAATCCAAGGATCCAATTCGAAGCAATTCTCCCTCCTCCTCTCCACCAAAAATTGCCACCTTAGAAAGGGATTTTTTTGTGTGCTTTCTCGCATTACTTGGCGCGGTTGGAACGTGCCCTAGCACTTCACTGATCTTCCAAAATCCACTTCTTTTCTCCATCAAAATCCTTCTTCACTCTCTTGTGATCCCTCCTCCACTCATTCAAGTCTCCTTGCCTGCTACTATATTGAATATGGCTCCGAAGATGAAACTTCCCCAAAGAAGAAAGTCAATCCGTGAGCCTGAAGAAATTGTCCGAAAGAAAAGGCATGCTCAGTCTTCCACTGCTCCCACTCCAGTTTCAGTATCTGCTCAAGGTCCCTCTCAATCCTTTCTAAGCCCCAGTAAGAATCCTCTTCAGATAGAAAAGTCGAAACCGGGAAGAATATAGATTTTAGGTTCTTTGAGAAAGAGGGCTTTACTTTTGCAAGTAAGATTAAAAACCAAGGATGGGAACTCTACTGCTCCCTTAAGGAAGTCACCTATGTTGACCTAGTTAGAGAATTCTACCAGAACCTACATTATGGAAATGGGTCAGTGACTTCAACAGTCAAGGGAATTGATATCTGCTTGGATTCTAGGATATTGGGAGAAATACTTCAATTGCCTAGTGAAGGTTACTCTTATATGAAACTCCCAGTAAAAGAAGAGGGGATCAGAATTATTTTAGGAGAAACTTATTCAGGAAGTTTAAATAAATTGGAAGCAAAGATTTTGTCTATTGAGATGAGGGTCCTGCATCAGATGGTAACAAAGCTCTTCTTTCCTAGGAGTGGTAGACATGACTTACTCTCCAGCAGAGATGTATGTGTCATGTTTCATGTCATCACTCAGACCCCCCTGAACCTCCCTGCACTTATGATAGAGGCCATGAGAGAAACTTTGAACAGATCCAAGGCACACTTGCCTTATGGTATGGCCCTTACTAGAGTATTTAGGAGGTTTGGAGTTAGCTGTGAGGGGGAGGCACCTACCAAGCTATCTCATGTGGACACTTTCAACCAACACAGCCTGCACCGAATGGAATTTACAAAGACTGATGGTGGTTGGATCAAGAGATCTGAGGAGAGAACTGAAGAGAGAACTGAAGATAGAGCTGAAGACAGAACTGAAGGCAGAGTAGAAGAAGAAGGTCCTTCATCTCCTGTTCATGACTTCAGGGCAGCATCACCAGATATCCAGTTCATTCCTGATACAGAGGCTGGCCCTTCAGAGTTTACTAGGATGCCCACACCAGTGTATCAGCCAGAGAGCAGAGCACCTCATTCAGAGTTCAGACTGGCTGACGATCAGATCGAGTATATATCACAGCGTGTGGCTTCTTTGCTGTCTAGCCAGTGGAGTAGTACTTCTTTTGCACCTGGAGCCACCTCTTCTGATCAGACCATGACTCCCCACATCTCCACTGTATTTCAGATGATATCATATCAGTCCATCCGGATCCAGCAGCTTGAGGACACAGTCTGGAGACTGACTGGCAGAGTTCTTGACTTGCAAGGGCAAGTCCTTGCTTTGGCCCATCCCAAGCCACAGGAGTCAACTATTGAGGTCACAGACCTCACTGCAGAGGCTGGCAGGCTCAGAGGAGCTCTAGAAGGTGGATATGAATTACTGAGGAAAGAGATCCGAGGATCGAGTGAGCATGCTACCACTCAGTTCAATGCTCTACTATAGTCTGTTTCCAGAGCACTGAACGTACTTGATTCTATCAGACTCACCCTTTCTGTTCAGTCCTTAGCATCTCAGCGTTCTCAGCCACCCAGTTCATCTCGTTCTCCTGCTCGTGCCAGAGGCAGACGGGGTAGAGGACGCACTTCTGATCCATCAACTTCTCATCTCATATCTGATGACTCCGATCCTTGACTTGTCTTGATCATTACTAGATCCTAGGTGTTAGTATCTTGTTCTAGGATCTGTACTTTGAGGCCATGTATTGACAATTAGCTGGTTGACTTTTATTTTAAGAACTATGTAATGAAACAATTATGGTTTTTAATGGAATCATCTTTTACTTATATTTCTATCTTTTGTAATGATATCGATCATATTTTGGTTATATATATTCTCCTTGTTGAAATATTGTCTTCTCTTTGTTGTTGTTTGCTGTTGATAATTGCTATATTAAGGGGGAGCAAACATCTGTGATAAACTCTAAAAGGGGAGAAATTAAAGAATGTTTCAGAAAAAGGAAGAGTTAACCATGTTTGATGATGTCAAAAAGGGGGAGAAATTAAACAAAAAAATTTGAGAAATTAAACAAAAATTTAAAAAATTAATCAAAAAGGGGGAGAAATTAACCAAAAATTTGAGAAATTAAAATTAAACAAAAATTTGAGAAATTTGGTATCAGACAGAAATTAAACAAAAAGCCATCCATCAAAAGCAACATCATAAAGAAAAAGCAATCAAAACTACAAATAATGGGAAATTAATGAATGAATTGAAAATTTAAAGCACAATATCAAAAATACAATGCTTTACATATGCTCACCTTGATACATCTTTTGAAATTTTATTTACCTTGATACATCTTAAGAAATTTAACTTACTCTGATACACCCTAAAATTTCTTTTAACTTGCTCTGATACATGATAAAATTTGCTCTGATATAGTGTGAAATTTTCTCTGATATATTATAAAATTTGCTCTGATACAGTGTGAAATTTTCTCTGATACATTGTAAAATCTTTTCTGATAACATTGTAAAAATTATTTTTCTTGCTCTGACACATTGCAAAATTTATTTCTTTTCTCTTGCTCTGATATATCTTAAACTCAAAATGAGCTAATACACTTTCAAAATCAACTCGTAAACATACTTTGGCACACATAATTTTTTTTAAGCACATAAGTATTTTTTATCTCTGATGCTAAAACTAAAATCAATTGAGAATGGAATTTTTCAAAATACAGCTCAATCTGATAACAAAAATAAGTTTTTCGCTCTAACACCAAAATCACATAATCAAATGAGCATATCTTCAAATCTTTAAGCAAATGGACAAATTATTTTTGTATATGACCATTTATATTACATGCCAAAAGAATCTTACTCTTTTTAAGCATATACATCTATAATGCATTCTTTTGAAATTAGTGATTCACATAAATATTTTTGTTCAAATGTTTTGTCATCATCAAAAAGGGAGAGATTGTTGCTCCTAGATTGATTTTGATGATTACAAAGCAGATTGAAGGGATACAAATATTTTAAATTGAAAAAGTCTTTATGCTCTTCAGGGGCAAAATTGTAATTTTACTAAAATCCTGATTTGATAGTATCATTTGGTAGAACAAGTGATTTGTAATCTATTGGTAAAAATTTTATTATTTTTGGACTTATATTTTGAAAGTTATGCATGTTTGAAAATCATGAGTCGACCCGTGAGTCAACTCATGGCACAATGAGCTGATTGGCACACAGATTTTTTGTTGGCACACCCTGTGAGTCTACCCTCATGAGTCGACCCCCAGGCATGAGTCGACCCCCATGAGTCGACCCCTACAGTTTTAGGCCAAAAGTTGCAGAAACTCATTTTCTGGCTGATGCAACAGAAGTCGACTCATGAGTCGACTCCTGAAGCATGAGTCGACTCATGAGTCAACCCCTGCGACGAAAAATGTCAGCAATGGCTATTTTTTTGCCCATTTTAATTACCTTTTATGCTTCCTAAAAATGCTCTAACGGCTCTTTTTCTGTCTAATATGTTTTCTCTTGCTTCTAATGCTATAAAATGTTTCAAATGGTGAAAGAAATTGCAGATCAATCGGCAGATCAAACGAGAGATCAAATTCATTGAGAGGATCCAAAAATATACGAAAAAGTGATCAACGAGATATTTGAGAGAAAAAGAAAAGAGGATCCAAAATCCACATTAGAGATTGTGAAAGAGATTCAAGAGCATTCAAAGAGAGGATCTTTCAAGCATATTGTTCAACCTTGATCAAGAGATCTTTCAAAGTCTTCAAGAAGTTCTCAATCAAAGATCATCTTCTTCTCAAGCATTCATTCAAGCATTCATCCACCTTGAGAAAATCCAAAAAGGGTTTCTTCATTTGAGTAAAGTATTTTTATTGTTATATTTGCTCATTTAAGGAGCTGTTATTGTATTAATTTGTGCTCTAAATTTTCTTACTCTTTGTAAGTAATTGTTCTTATTTTTGGAGGATTTCCAAAACAAGAAAAGGTTGATCCGAACCTGAAATCGGAGTATTTTGGGTTTACTTGTACCCGAAAAATAAGTAGACTAGCTTGGGATAGCTAGTGTCGGAGTTTTCGATGTTTTATATTCGGGTTGAATACAAGTATAGTGGATTGAACTTCCCAAGTAGGAGCTTGGAGAGTGGATGTAGGTGCAAGGTTGGCACCGAACCACTATAAATCCTTGTGTTTGTGGTGTGCTTTATCGCTTCACTTTATTTCTTTATTATATCCTTGCATTCCTGCTTTAGGTAATTAATATTGAATTAAAATCTTTGTCTTGTTCATCATAAGAAATTAATTAAGTCTAAAATTTTTAGAAACCCAATTCACCCCCCCTCTTGGGTTGCATAGCTGGGCAACAAACAAGAGTTAGGGTCTGGATGTCATCAATTGAGCTAGCCCAGTTCGATTGATTTGGATTAGATCCAATTGGGTTCAAGAAAATCATGCTAGCACACGATTGAGTCTAACTTTCTCCTCGTGTAATTTTTTCTATCTCGACTGAGCCAAATATGATTTGACTCATCCATAGAACCTTGAAAAGGTTTCTTACAGTCTGACTGGAGCTAGTCCAGCTTAGAAAGGATTTATCTTAATTCATGAGATGAATTTAAGACAACACCTGCTAATTCCTATCACCTGCCATTTCCGTTTTAGGACATTGGTCAAACGTTGACCCATGGACCTTGGACTGAAGGCCACTTGGCAAGAGGTTATTGGAGATTTTTTATGGAGTGTCCACCTGCTAAATTGAGCCTCAAAGTGGGTGCCATATTCAGATTGGGCATGCGCCCCAAGTGGATAAGGATAGAGTCCCATGAGATGAGCACTCTGATCCTTTGATCAACTTGGATTGTGGGACGCAAATCTCACTATGCTTATCCAGTGTTGGTGCCAACAGTAGGAGGAAATATGGAGATTCTTATATGATATGATCAGATGTCATCACTCTACCAATCAAAATTTTTTCAAAATTAATTAGAATTTTCTGATTGGTCGAATGATGTGGCACTGCATGGCGCAGTAGGGTTTATTTAAACCCTGTCTGTGCCTAGGGTAGAGACTCTGCTCAATAACTAGGAAAAGCCTAAATCCTCTCCACTTCTCCATGCTTCCTCTATTCCATTCCCTCCCCTCTTCACGTCCAAGAGGTTGGGCATCCATCTGGTGCTTGTCCAAGACGTGGTGGCTTCCTGATTAGAAGGCTGCAGAGATTTATCGAGAAGCTGCTGCTCCAGCTTCAGAAGATCTTTTGAAGATCTTCCAGATTAGATCTAGATCTGATTTTTGAAAAAAAAATTTGCAAGGAGAAGACAATCCAGATCCTACTTGAGTGGATATTGGTAGAGGCCAGACGACTGTGTGGCTATTTTAGAACCTCGGGCATTGCTGCGATCATCTACAGGATAATCTAGTTATCCTAGAGGTATTTCTCTATTCCTCATATTTTCAGATTTAATTTTATATTTAATTTTAGATAATAGAAATTAAATCTAATAGATCTTAGATTTGAAATATCATAGGATAATTTTTTTTGAAATATTTTGCTCCAGATCTCATTAGATCTGGAAGATCCTACAAGGAAAAAGCCAGTTTTTCCTTCACCATTCATGTCTCCTAAAATCATTGCCCGAATCTTTGGGGTTCACATAATCTTAGACATAATAAGATGTAGCTAATATAATTAATTAATACCTCAAATAATAAATATCATTTCATGAGTTAAAAAATTATAAAGAAAAGTTTTATCGCAATACACTTGCAATTGGCTTATAGGGTACTCTTCTTTCAATCTCCCACTTGCACTAAAGTCAATCGCCTTTATATCTCATACAATCAAGATGACGATTATATAGCTACTTTGGTATGGCCTTAGTGAATGGGTCTGTTATATTGCTCTTTCTGTCTACTCATTCAAGGACAACATCTTGTCTCTAACGAGATGGAAGCGTCTGAGGATGTGCTTGGATCTATAATGAGACCTAGGTTCCTTTGTTTGAATAATGGCCCCACTATTATCACAATAGAGTGACACTGATCCTTCATTCTTAGGAATGACTCCTAAATCTATGATGAATTTCTTCATCCAGATAGTCATCTTAATAGCTTCACTAGCAGTGATGTACTCTGCCTCAGTAATTGAGTTAGATACTATCTGCTGCTTGGAGCTCTTCCAACTCACTGCCCCATTATTTAGGGTAAACACATATCCTGATATCGACTTGCTATCATCCACTTTTCAATGATCCTCCCTTGGATCAGCTTGAAATCTGATAGCTATGCCCAAAGCATAAGCTACATCAGGCCTGATACATAGCATGGCATAGATAATTGATCCCATAGCCAAAGCATAAGGGATTTCATTCATCCACTTTCTCTCCTCTAATGTCTTAGGATACATTTTCTTGGAGAGACATCTACCATGACTTGCAGACAAGTAACCTCTCTTACTAGCCTCTATATTAAACCTCTTTAATATGAGATCTATGTACCATGATTGGGTTAAGCCTAATATCCTTTTAGATCTATCTCTATAGATCTTTATACCCAGTATATAGGATGCTTCACCCAAGTCTTTCATGAAAAACTTATTCGATAGTAAGTCTTAACCGATTGCATTATTGGGATATCATTCCCAATGAGCAGTATGTCATCGATATACAAAATCAAGAAGAGAACAGTACTCCCACTTGTCTTCTTGTACACACATGGTTCATCTTTATTTTTGATAAAGACAAATTCTTTGACTGTCATATCAAATCGGATCTCTTTAGCTTTCATACTGTTGGAGCACTATCCCGACTCCTCCCACGGACCTTGGGTGCAGTGGAACCAGCAACGAACAGATCTGGAGACTTCTGGACTCGATCTAAGGCCCTTGACGAAATCAGCCTTTCGTTCCAGATGAAGAACGCCTCTGAAATCACCTCTGAAAATTTCAAGATCTGGTACCCAACCAGATCAGACCTGGACCAATGTCTTTCAATTCATAGATCTTGAATTGGGATATTCTAGATAGGAAAGATGATAGATGGAGACAGACCTTGCAGATCTGTCCTGCTGCAGCCTTTCCTGTGGATCTGTTGATGGAGATCTCTCCCGTGCCTCAAACGATCTCAGATCAACTCCAGATCTGAGAGAGACTTGTATCAACCTCTTTGCAAGAGATTTTAGATCCTGGACCTAATGCTTGGGAGGCTGAAAGAGAGGGAGAAGAGAGAGAGTCGACGGCTGCAAGGGGGAAGGGGCTAGCGCCTCCCCTTCTTTTCTTTCCTTTTATGGACTGGCGGCAAGAAACCCTAGGGTTTCTTACTTCTGAGGCATGGAGAATGGCTGGAGAGAGAGGGAGAAGAGAGAGAGAGACTTGGGAGAAGAGTCATGTACACCCATGACTCGACCTAATCTCACCTATCCTGGATTCAGACCTGGCCCATAAAGAGTTGGTGCCTTGAGGCCCATATAATCTAGACCTCAAGAACCCGAAAGGCCCACAGCCTTTCAACCTAGGGCCCAACTAGCCCTAGAGCCTCAATGAATCCCTCATGAATGATGGACCTTGGCCTTAGCCTTGGTCCCCTGGGCCTTGGGCACACCACCTGGATCACAACAATCTCCACCTTGGTGTCTGAAGGCCTCAACCAGCTCCACTCTGTCCATCAGCCGAAGCAGCTCAACACATCTCTGAAAGCTATCCCGTGGAAGTACCTTCGTAAGTGCATCAGTTGGGTTCTCCTTGGTGTGTACCTTTACCAGCTCCACCTCGCCATCCTCCACAAGCTCCCTAAACCGATGATACCGAATGTCGATATGCTTTATCCTTGCATGATAGACTGAGTTCTGTGCTAATAGAAGTGCACTCTGGCTGTCACAGTGCACTCTAATGGCCTCCTGAGTAAGGCCCATCTCCGTCAACAAACCCTTCAGTCAAATTGCCTCCTTAGCTGCTTCTGTCAGCCCGATGTATTCCGCCTCTGTAGTGGATAGGGCCGTGATAGGCTGCAGACTCGATCTCCAAGAAATAGGACCTCCATACAGGCTAAAGATGAAGCCTGTCGTAGACCTTCGGATATCCATATCTCTACCAAAGTCTACATCTACATAACCGCCAATCAGCCCCTGAGCCTCCCTGGACATGTCAGAGTATCCACTACATCTCCTCGCTGTCCGTAGCAGATGCCAGCTCCAACTGAACCTGCCAGGTATCTGAATATCCACTTCAGAGCTCTCTAATGCTCCCTGCCAGGCTGCGCCATGAACCTGCTAACCTGACTCACTGCATGAGCGATGTCTGGCCTACAACAGACCATCGCATACATCAAGCTCCCAACTCCTGAAGCATAAGGAACCTTCTCCATCTCCTGAGCCTCCACCTCAGTCTGTGGCGCCATGGTCTTCGAGAGCCTGAAGTGACCGGCAAGTGGCAGCTCCATCGACTTTGCTCCCTTCATCCCGAACCTCTCTAAGACCTTCTGTATGTAGCCCCCCTGAGATAGATGCAGCACCCTCCGAGCTCGGTCTCTGAAAATCTCCATGCCTAGGATCTTCCTTGCAGGGCCCAAATCCTTCATCTCAAACTCCCGAGATAAGGATGCCTTCAGATCCTGCACAACCTTCCTACTCTTGCATGCTATAAGCATGTCATCCACATACAAGAGTAGGAACAGCCTAGAACCATCCTCAAAAGACTGAACATAAACACAGGGATCAAACTCACACCTGGAAAGTCCAATGCTGCGTACATAGGAGTCAAACCGCTTGTACCATTGCCTCGGCGACTGCTTCAGCCCGTACAGCGACTTCTGCAACAAACAAACCTTTCCCTCTAATCTTGGATCCCTGAAATCGGATGGCTGCTCCATGTAAATCCTCTCCTCCAAATGCCCATGGAGGAATACCGTCTTAACATCCATCTGCTCCAGCTCTAAATCCTGAGCTGCTACAATGCTCAACAACACTCTGATGGAAGTATGTCTGACGATGGGAGAGAAGACCTCGCTGAAGTCGATGCCTTCCTTCTGGGAGTATCCCTTGGCCACTAACCTTGCCTTGAATCTAATACCTCCCTGCTCTGAAGGCCCTTCCTTGTGACTGTAGACTCATTTGCAGCCAATGGGCCTCTTCCCCTGTGGCAACTGCACCAATCACCACGTCTGGTTTTGGTAGAGAGACTGCATCTCCTCGTACATCGTCTGGACCCACCGCTCTCTGTCCTGGTTTTCAATAGCCTCCTGATACATATATGGGTCTCCATTCACTATCACCAGGGCATATGACAGCATCTCCTCAAAGCCATATCGGTCCGGTTGCCTGATGGTCCTCTTGGGCTTGTGTAGGGCAACACCGATATCAGTCTTCGGTCCAGCTCGCTCCTGCTGGACCTCTTCACCTCGATCATCCATCCGAGTCCTCTCCATCTGTGGAGACACCTTAGGTAGGTTCTCCACCTGAATGTCATATCCTCCCGTAGTACCTGCAAGAGGTAAAATCAAAGAGGTTAGCTGTCCAGCAGCGCCCTGCTAGACCTCCTCCTGCTCCTGCTGCTCCTCCATGCCTACTCGCCTCCGTAGGACTGACTCCTCATCAAAAGTCACATCCTGACTAATGATGACCTTCTTTTCCAAGGGATCCCACAGTCTGTATCCCTTGACTCCTCGTGGATAGCCTAGAAACACCATCTTGCATGATCTGACGTCTAGCTAGCTCCGCTCACCAGCTCTAATGTGCACATAGGCCGTGCACCCAAATACCCATAGATGGCCCAGCCCAACTGTCCTCCCAGACCACACCTCCTCTGGAAGCCTGCCATCCAACCTGGTGTGAGGTGACTGATTGAGCAAGTAAACTGCTACGTCAACTGTGTCAACCCAGAATGCCTTTGGAAGCCCTGCCTGCAGCCTCATGCATCGTGCCTTTTCCAGAAGTGTTCTATTCATCCTCTCAGCCACCCCATTCTGCTGTGGAGTCCCCTTGACTGAGAAGTGTCTCCTGATCCCACACTTCTCATAGTAATTCTGGAACTCTTTGCTGGTGTACTCCCCACTATTGTCTGATCTCAGACACTTCACACTCCTCCCCTGCACCTTCTCCACCTCAGCTCTCCAGATCTTGAACTTGGTGAAAACCTCTGACTTCTCTCTCATGAAGTAAATCCAGAGTTTCCTTGAGAAATCATCAATCAAGGTCATGAAGTATCTAGCCCCATTCCTAGCTAAAACTGGGGCTGATCCCCACACATCCGTGTGTACTAACTCCAGAGGGGCTGCACTGTAGGTTGTACTGATATTGAACTGAACTCTCCTCTACTTTCCCATCTAGCAAGGCTCACAGATCTCCCCTGTAGCACCATCCTCCAGATCAGAGATGAGTCCCCTCCTGCTTAACTCCCTCAGCCCCTTGTCACCCATGTGGCCTAGGCGGTAGTGCCACATCCTGTAAGCCCCCTGCTGGTCCTGTGCTGCAGCTGCTGCATCAGACTCTTCGGTCACCACAGATCCCTCCATGCGATAGAGGTTATTGTCCAACCTCCTGCATCTCATCACTACCATAGCTCCATTGGAGATGCTCAGTACTTCGCTTCTAGCCCTACTGCTGAAGCTGTATCCACTGCGCTCTAAGTAGCCCAGTGACACCAGATTCTTTTCTAGCTCTGGGATGTGCTTTACATTTGTCAATGTCGTCACAATCCCATCAAACATCCTCACCTTAATTGTCCCTATCCCAGTCACCTTGCAAGGATGATTGTCGCTTAGAGTCACTGATCCCTCATCTGTCTTGGTGTATGTCGCAAACCAAGACCTGTATGGTGTGTAGTGATGTGAGCATGCAGAGTCTAGTGTCCACTCCTCTGTGTAATGCCTGTGACCATCTGATACCACAAGTAGATCATCCTCCACCTGCTGCCCAGCAACTGCACTCACTGATTTTGAGCCACTTCTTTCTCCCTTCTTGCTCTTCCATAGTGGACATTCTTGCTTGAAGTGCCCGAACTCGTTGCACTTGAAGCATTTCATCTCTTTCTTTCCCTTCCTGGACTTGGACAGCCCCCTGAACTTGCTTCTGCCTATACCTCTACCTGTTCTCTCCCCTACTACCAAACCCTCTTGGGGAGCCCGATCTCTGGTCAACTTTTTTCTTTGCTCATTAGACCTCAGCACCGAGACCATGTCCTCATATTCCAGAGTCTCCTTGCCGTAGAGTAGTGTAGTCACCAAAGAATCATATGATTCTGGCAGCGAACACAACAGCAACAGAGACTTGTCCTCCTCATCCAGCTTCACCCCGATATTCATCAACTCCATGCACAACTGGTCGAACCTCTGAATGTGGCCAATCACATCAGATCCCTCCTGCATCCGAAGACTGTACAATCTCTTCTTCAGCATCAACTTGTTGCACATATTCTTCCCCATATACATGGTGTGCAACTTCGACCAAAGGTCCTTCAGGGTCTTTTCTTCCAGCACCGAATACAACGCCGCATCCGCCAAACATCCTATGATCACCGAGCATGCTTTCTTCTCCAAAGATGCCCATTGTCTATTTGTCATTCCCTCAGGCTTCTCATCCAAAGCTTGATCCAGATCTGCTTACACCAGAAGATCCTCCAATCAGATTTTCCACATGGAAAACTTTCCCTTGCCATCAAACTTCTCGACATCGACCTTCATATTACTGCCCATGACTGAATCTAAGCCAAACAAGCAATATAAAATCAAGAAGTGTAGAATATACCTTGATGGTACCTTGCTGAAAATTTTCAGCACTTGGGATCTTCAACTTCTCATGCTTGGAACCGCTTCCTCACCATTGTGGCTCTGATACCAACTGTTGGAGCACAATCCCAGCTCCTCCCATGGATCTTGGGTGTAGTGGAACCAGCAACGAACAGATCTGAAGACTTCTGGACTCGATCTAAAGCCCTTGACGAAATCAGCCTGGTTGCTGTCTTCTTCGTTAGCCTTTCGTTCCAAATGAAGAACGCCTCTGAAATCACCTCTGAAAAATCCAAGATCTAGTACCCAACTGGATCAGACCTGGACCAAGGTCTTTCAATTTATAGATCTGAAATCAAGGCATTCTAGATAGGGAAGAAGATAGATGGAGACAGACCTTGCAGATCTGTCCTGCTGCAGCCTTTCCTGTGGATCTGTTGATGGAGATCTCTCCCGTGCCTCAAACGACCTCAGATCAACTCCAGATCTGAGAGAGACTTGTATCAACCTCTTCGTAAGAGATTTCAGATCCTAGACCTAATGCTTGGGTGGCTGCAAGAGAGGGAGAAGAGAGAGAGTCGGCGGCTGCAAGGGGGAAGGGGCTAGCGCCTCCCCTTATTTTCTTTCCTTTTATGGACTGGCGGCAAGAAACCCTAGGGTTTCTTGCTCCTAAGGCATGGAGAATGGCTGGAGAGAGAGGGAGAAGAGAGAGAGAGAGACTTGAGAGAAAGAGTCTTGTATTTCCTTGGCTTAATCAAACCTATACATAGTACATGTATATATAAACACAGGGTCAAGTAACCCAAACCCAAAACTCCCTTGACCAACTCTATGGGAGATTAGGTTAACCCAAGCCCATGTACACCCATGACTCGACCTAATCTCACCTATCCTAAGCCCAGACCTAGCCCATAAAGAGTTGGTCCCTTGAGGTCCACATAACCTAGACCTCAAGAATCTGAAAGGCCCACAGTCTTTCAACCTAGGGCCCAACTAGCCCTAGAGCCTCCATGAATCCCTTATGAATGATAGACCTTGGCCTTAGCCTTGGTCCCCTGGGCCTTGGGCACACCACCTGGATCATAACACATACTTGATTTGCCCTCCCACTTAAGACAAATCCCTCTGGCTGAGTCATATAGACTTTTTCCTCTAGACTACCATTGAGGAATGCAGTCTTGACATCCATCTGTCAGATCTCATAATCGTAGTATGCTGCTATAGCAAGTAAAATTTAGATGGACTTGAGCATAGCCACTGGTGAGAAGGTTTCATCATAGTCAATTCTTTAGCTTTGACTGAAGTCCTTCACCACCAACCTAGCTTTGTAAGTTTTTACTTGACCATCTGCTCTGATCTTCTTCTTGAAAATCCACTTGCATCCTGTTGGGATCATACCCTTGGGTGCATCAATGAAGGTCCGCACTTGGTTATTATACATCAAGTCCATCTCAGATTTCATGACTTTCAGCCATCTGTCTGAGTCTCTACTTATGACAGCTTCTGAATAGGTCAGTGGATCATCATCCTAAATGATGTTGATCATATTGTCATAAAATCTTAGAGGTGCATGATGCACTCTATCTGACTTTTGGAGAGGAGGTGTCAAAGGAAAAACTAACTTTTTTCTTGTAGGATCTTCCAGATCTAATGAGATCTTGGATGGAATATTTCAAAAAAAATTATCCTATAATATTTTAGATCTAAGATCTATTAGATCTAATTTCTATTATCTGATATTAAATCTAAAATTAAATCTAAAAATATGAAGAATAGAGAAATACCTCTAGGGTAACTAGATTACCCTATAGATGATCGCAGCAATACCCGAAGTTCTAAAATAGCCATGCAGTCACTTGGCCTCTACCGGTATCCACTCAAGTAGGATCTGGATCATCCTCTCCTCATGAATCTTTGCTCCAAAAATCAGATCTGGATCTGATCTGAAAGATCTTCAAAAGATCTTCTGAAGCTGGAGCAGCAGCTTCTCGATAAATCTCTGCAGCCTTCTAATCAGGAAGCCACCACGCCTTGGACAAGCACCAGATGGACACCCAACCTCCTGGACATGAAGAGGGAGGGAGAGAAGTAGAGGAGGCATAGAGAAGTGGAGAGGATTTAGGTTTTTGTTGGTTATTGAGTAGAGTCTCAAAACCCTAGGCGCAGATAGGGTTTAAATAGACCTTACTACGCCATGCAGTGCCACATCATTCGATCAATCAAAAAATTCTAATTAATTTTGAAAAAAATTTGATTGATGGAGTGATGTTATCTAATCATATCAGATAAAAATCTCCATAATCCCTCCTACTGTTGGTGCCAACATTGGATAAGCACAGTGAGATTGGCGCCCCACAGTCCATGTTGATCAAGGGATCAGAGTCCTCATCTCATGGGACTCCATCCTTATCCACTTGGGGCACACACCCAATCTGAATATGGCACCCACTTTGAGGCCCAATTTAGCAGGTGGACACTCCATAAAAAATCTTCAATGACCTCTTACCAAGTGGCCTTCAGTCCAAGGTCCATGGGTCAACGTTTGACCAATATCCTAAAATGAAAATGGCAGGTGATAGAAATTAGCAGGTGTTGTCTTAAATTCATCTCATGAATTAAGACAAATCCTTTCTGAGCTGGATTGGCTTCAGTCAGACTGTAAGAAACCTTCTCAAGATTCTCTGGATGAGTCAAATCACATTTGGCTCAGTCGAGATAGAAAAGATTATATGAGGAGAAAGTTAGGCTCAATCGTGTGCTAGCATGATTTTCTTGAACCTAATTAGATCTAATCCAAATCAATCGAACTAGACTAGCTCAATTGATGATATCCAGACCCTAACTCTTGTTTGTGTGATCCAGTTAGGTTCATTTTCATATGGTAATGAGACATGTCGTGATCTCATCATCGACATCATTGAAACTCCTTTTGATGGATCAGAAATTTTTTGATTCAGACAATTAGAATGATCGATCATCAAGATCATTCTAATTGCTCTCAAAATCCACCAGTGACACCAAGCAGTATATGGTGGCAACCCATCAAAAATAAAGATGAATCTCTTGGTGCAGCTACCTATGTGATTGAGTTCTTCTATCATGAGTCCTGACTGAATTAAGGTTAAGGTGAACTCGTCAAACCCAACCTCAGTCATATGAATAATCGATTGATCCAAGTCCAATGTGAGACCCCAATGGAAAACTCTTTTTCATTATTTCACTCTGCCATGGCCATGGGCTTAAGGACTCGATCTTTCGATCATCATAGGACTACTCTCATCTACCAAGGTTGATAGATCCCTTCTTGGTGCGATTTGATTCCTACAATGAATATGCTACAGCCAACATACACTTCAGAATTTCGAATGGCTAGGAGACCCACTTATGGTGTAGTCAAACTATAACATACTCAAGGTGAACTATCGATGTACCTCAGGTCAAAGAACTAGACACACAGCTGCAGCATCGAGCTAGTCATCGATGAGAAGGTAGATTTTTTTATAACTGCTAGAGGTGGTCATGCTCAGTACTCTTGTTCTCATTGAATACCTGTACTCTCACTCCGGTGTCTCTACACTGTAGACTCAAGACACATCTACCTTAAAAAAGCGATCGTACACCAACCTTTCGGATCGATCACCATCCTCGTGATGATCCTATGGTCAGGGGCTATTTTTGAGTTAGTTATGTAAATTCATGTCTTAAATTTTCAACTCTTGAAAATATGAAATAACATTCCTACTAACTCAAAAGATGTATTGAAGCGAATTTTAGTGCAGGGGTAAAATAGTAATTTTAAATTTTTTTAAAATTACTATTTTACAATGGAAATTATTAATTAATCTAATAAATTAACATGTATAAACCCTACACAAGGATCTAAATATGATATATATATAACATGCATTTAAATTTGAAATTCAAACTTCTACAGTAAACATTTTACTGTTATGTATTCAGAATACATTATCTTTCTGTGGGTAGTTGATCGTCGCAATCTGATCACCGTCGGAAGGGTCTGATCATCGCAACATAGCCACACAATATGTCTGGCCTCTTTGGATCATCCACATGAAGCTTCCGATCTGATCGACTCCTCACGAATGCTAGTTCATGGTGGAACCCTTTCGTCGGCCGATGTTGATCGAACTCCTTCAATCTTGATCTGCTGACTCTTTGGATACTCTAGATCCTCAGTAGAGGTGCTTGAGAGATTGATGAATCTCTCTTTGAGATTTGATGGGCTCACGACACTCGTAGCTCACTTTCTCACTTCCTGAACCCTAGGTAGAAACCCTAGGGTACTCTCAGAAAAGCCTGCACCTTTTTCTGTTTTTTTTCTTTTCTCTTCTTTTTCTTTTTTTCTTTCACGTACGAGATTTTTCTCATGCACCCTTCTTCTCTCTTATCAGATTGGCACATGCCCTATCTTCTCTTCCTTTTTAAAAGAAAGCAAAACACGTCTTTGCAGCGTTTTCTCCATGTGAGAGGTGTTGGGTATAAAAATACCCCCCAGCCGAAGTTCGTGACAGGAGTGACCCTCCGGGGATTCTACCGACTTCCGACCTTCGGCGATATCTTCCCAAACCTCTCTGGCGATCGAGCCTCTGCAACATTCCCAAGTTCTGCAGACGGATAAACCCCCATCAGTGTCGATCGGATTCTTCACGACGGACGGACTCCACCCAAGTTTCTACTTGCTAGACTTCATCTGGACTCCTACGGGAGCCGGACTTCATCCCCAACTTCAATTGCAGGAAGACTTCGTCTGGATTCCTACGGGAGCCAGACTTCATCCCCGACTTCAATTACAGGTAGACTTCGTTCGGACTCCTACGGGAGCCAGACTTCATCCCCGACTTCAATTGCAGGAAGACTTCATCCTGACTCCTACGGGAGCCGGACTTCGTCCCCGACTTCAATTGCAGGTAGACTTCATCTGGACTCTTACGGGAGTCAGACTTTGTCCCTGACTTCAATTGCAGGAAGACTTCGCCCGGACTCCTACGGGAGCCGGACTTCGTCCCCAACTCCAGCTGCAGGAAGACTTCATCCGGACTCCTACTAGAGCCGGACTTCATCCCCGACTTCAATTGCAGGTAGACTTCATCCGGACTCCTACGGGAGCCGGACTTCATCCCCGACTTCAATTGCAGGAAGACTTCATCCGGACTCCTACGGGAGCCAGACTTCATCCCCGACTCCGGCTGCAGGAAGACTTCGTCCGGACTCCTACGGGAGCCAGACTTCGTCCCCGACTTCAATTGCAGGAAGACTTAGTCCGGACTCCTACGGGAGCCGGACTTCATCCCCGACTTCAATTGCAGGTAGACTTCGCCCGGACTCCTACAGGAGCCAGACTTCATCCCCGACTTCAATTGCAGGTAGACTTCACTCGAACTCCTACAGGAGCTAGACTTCATCCCCGACTTCAATTGCAAGAAGACTTCGTCCGGACTCCTACGGGAGCCAGACTTCGTCCTCGACTCCGGCTGCAGGAAGACTTCGTCTGGACTCCTACGGGAGCCGGACTTCGTTCCTAACCCCGACTGCAGGTAGACTTCGTCCGTACTCCTACGGGAGCTGGACTTCATCCCCGACTTCAATTGTATGTAGACTTCGCTCAGACTCCTATGGGAGCCGGACTTCATCCTCGACTCCGGCTGCAGGAAGACTTCGTCAGGATTCCTACGGGAGCCGAACTTCATCCCCGACTTCAATTGCAGGTAGACTTCACCCGGACTACTACGGGAGCCAGACTTCATCCCCGACTTTAATTGCAGGTAGATCTCACCCCGAACTCCTACAAGAGTCGAGACTCCTCGACAAATGATCTCCATCTGGGCTTCTACGGAAATCGAACTCCGACCGAACTTCTATAAGCGAGCAAATGCCGTGCTCACAAAATCCAGTAGCTGGACCCCTCCGGTGGATGAACCTCTCCAGCGCCATCCAGCATCTATCATCGGTCGACCCTCTGTCGAAGTCTGCACGAAATCGAACTGCATCTGCGGAAAGCCTCTGACCGAGCTCCCACGGCAGGTGGTCCTCGCCTGCAGCCTTAACGCCCAAGGCACCCAACAGGATTTGCAACATTCGAGCTCCTCTCGGATGGATGGCTACCTCTCTCTGCCAGGCACCTCAACCGAACTTCGGCCGACAGGCCCGGACCCCCTGGCAGCCCACAGTAATAGCCATGACTCTGCCCCACTTCCTGCGATGGATCCCACGTGGCTCCATCACTCCCTGGCAGGCCTCAGTAACGGCCACGACTCTGCTCCACTTCCTGTGACGGATCCCACGTGGCTCCATCACTCCCTGGCAGACCATAGTAACGGCCATGACTCTGCTCCATTTCCTGCGACGGATACCGCACGGCTCCTCTATCCTCTGGCAAGTCGCGACAACGGACGCCGCTCCACTCCCCGCAACAGACTCCACATCGCAAGTCCCGGTGATGGCCACGATTCCACTCCACTACACTTCACAATAAACTCTTCCTGACCCCGAGCGGCCCACTGCCAGACGGTTACAAACATCACTGTCAGCCTGTTGCACCCTCCGCCTATAAAAGGGGGACCCCAGATACGTTATTCTCTAAGCTTTAATTTCTATCCCAAAAACTCTGCTAAAATTTTCGTTCGAGCGCTCCATTCTTGTTGAGGCAGAGAACTGACTTGAGCGTCGAAGGATCTTGCTGGAGCAACCCCAACTCCAGTTTAGACTTCTTTTGCAGGTCCCGACGATGATCATGATTCCCTCGACTCCAGCTTCTCCGACGCAGGTGGATTTTTGCACCAACAGGATTGATGCTAGAGGAAGGGGCTGTGTCTTCGCAGTACCCTTGTTCTTAAAGGAGAACTCAATGGGACCACCTCCAGTCATCTTTTCCGACATCCTCTCCTCCCTTTCCCACCAGATCTTCGCCCGATGCCTCCTCGCAAAACATCCACACGATGATCCACGGCCTCTGCGGCCAGATCTCAGGCTCCAGTCTCACCTCCAGTTTCCCAGCCTCCCCCCTCCTCCGGCAATGATGGTTAGCGCGGAGCAATTCGACCTACTGGTGCAGCAGGTTAGAGGCCTCACTGAAGCTGTACAGGCCATACAACAGTAGCAGCAACCGCAGGCATCAGTGCGACTGGAGAGAGAGTCATCAGAACTCCAAAATCCGGCGGAAGGATGGGCCACTTGGGCCAGCCACCCCGTCTTTCCCAGAAAGATGAATCCAAGGGTGGAGAGCCCTCAGTCGGACCATGATTCCACCCCTGAAAGATCTCTACCTCCATTCGGCCAGAAGACCCTCGAGACCCGTAGTCGAGAGGATTTCCTAGACCAGAGGCTCCAGGAGATGAACCGGCGGATCGAAGAACTCCGCCATGCTCCCCCCGCTTATGGTGAGGACATTTGTACTGACCCTCTCTTTTCTCAAATGATCATGCAGGAACCCATCCCGTCGAACTTCAAGCTCCCTCAGTTTGAGAGCTACGATGGGACTTCAGACCCAGTTGACCACCTGGAGGCCTTTTGGACAATGATGCTGCTTCATGGCGCGTCCGATGCCATCCTGTGCCAAGCTTTTCCCTACACCTTGAAGGGAGCGGCGAGAAATTGGTACTCGGTGCTGAAGCCGGGCACCATCTTTTCCTTTGATCAGATGAGCCACCAGTTTGTGGCCCATTTTGTTAGCAGTCGACGTCCCCGGAGGGGTTTGGAGTCCCTCATCAACATCAAACAGAGGGAGGGGGAGTCCATTCGGGCTTACGTCAACCATTTCAATATCACCGCGTTGGAGGTCCGGAACTTGGACCAATCGATCGCGATGGCCACTCTGAAAGGCGGCCTTCAGAAGAACGACCTTCTATTCTTCCTAGAAAAGAAGTATCCCAGGGATTTTGCTGATCTGTTGGCTTGGGCCGAAGGGTACGCCCAGGTAGAAGAAGCCTTCAAAATGAAGGATGAGGAGACAGTGAGAGAGCGGCAGGCGGGAGACTCGAGTAAGCCCGCAGTCGAGAAAGGGGCGAGAGAAGCTCGACCGCATTCTCGGACTCTCCCCGAGTACAAGCGCACCCAGACTCCTCCCTGAGCGCACAGACAGAGAAGCCCGGAGTGTCGAGTCCGTCGGGGGTCTCCCCTAGGGAGATTCCGCAGCTATGCCCCCCTCAACGCATCAAAAATCTAGGTACTGATGGAAGTCAGAGAGCAGCTCTCAAGGCTAGAAAGGATGCGCACGCACCCTGAGAAATGCAATCCTAATAAGTTCTACCTCTACCATCATGACCACAGCCACGACACGGAGGAATGCATTCAGCTTCGAGATGAGATCGAGGAGCTCATCAGACGAGGTCGGCTCAACAGGTTCATTCGACGTCGGCCTGAGGGTAGAGAGGATCAACCAAGGTTCCTGCCATAGTCTGAACCACCGAGGAGGGAAGAGCAACCTGGAGATCGACCTCCAATTGGGATCATCAACTCCATCTCCAGAGGACCTTGATAGGAAGCAGACTTTCTACAACCCTGGGATTTAAAAAACTTGTAAATGTATTGCGAACGATCCCGCTTTAAATCAAGATTCCTTTCAGACTTACACATATTTCCCTTTTTGGCATAGATTTGTAACGACAGGGGATGACCCCATCGGACAACGAAAACAAACCCTAATATGGGCAAAGTTGAAAGTCTGGTTACTTTTAGACCGGATGTGGGGAGAGGCCACACAGCGCCCATATGCGCCCCCACAGCCATGTTAGGGACAGGAGGAGAACCTCGCCCTAACATGAGCAAGGTCGAAGGTCCAGTTACTTGTAAACCGGATGGGGGGAGAGGCCATACAGCGTCCATATGCGCCCCCACAGCCATGTTAGGGATAGGAGGAGAACCTCACCCTAATGTGAGCATGGTCGAAAGCCCGGTTACTTGTAGATCGGATGGGGGGAGAGGCCATACAGCGTCCATATGTGCCCCCACAGCCATGTTAGGAATAGGAGGAGAACCTCATCCTAACATGAGCAAAGTCGAAGGCCCGATTACGCTTAGACCGGATGGAGGGAGAGGCCCTGTAACGCCCATATGTGCCCCCACAACCATGTTAGGAATAGGAAGAGAACCTCATCCTAACATGAGCAAAGTCGAAGAACCGGCTACACTTAGATCGGATGGGGGGAGAGGCCCTGCAACGCCCATATGTGCCCCCACAGCCATGTTAGGAACAGGAGGAGAACCTCGTCCTAACATGAGCAAAGTCGAAGGCCCGATTACTCTTAGACCGGATGGGGGAAGAGGCCCTGCAATGCCCATATGTGCCCCCGCAGCCCTGTTAAGAACAGAAGGAGAACCTCATCCTAACCTGAGCTGAAACTGATCACATCAGAAATAGGGGAAGAACCTCGTCCCGACACCAATTAAGCTCCGACTATTCGAGACTCGACAAGAAAGAAGAAAATCTTCTCGGTGGCCCTTCTACGCTACCGCGACTCCGTAAAAAGCTAGGGAGAACCCTTGCCTAAAAGAAGGAGGGAGATGTGAAGGAACAGCGACGGGCTACCCCAATGAAAAATGGAGGTCAAACTACATTAAAGGCACCAAGGACCTCATCTCCATGAGGAAGGAGGAAGAGAAAGTGAGATCTACGGTCACGAACAAAAAGGCAAATCAACACGGCAATGGCTAGGAACCTCCAAATGGTGTCGATGCCGAACCAATCAAAAAACATGAGAAACTCGGTGATGACAACCTAATACAAAGATGAACAAGAAACCTTCGAACAACATCTACATCACACGGGACAAAAATAAAAGAAGTCCGGCAGATGACAATTCGACATGATGCACGGGTAAGATAACAAAGACCTTCTTTTCATTTCATTAGCAAAGTATGCGTTACAGAGCCCGAGAGGCCAAAAAAAAAAAAAGAAAAAAAGAAGAAAAAGAGAGAGAGAAGAAGAGCGGGAGAAAAGAAAAAGAAAGGAAAGATGGGATACTCGCAGGGTCCAGGGGGCTCAAGCCGATGTTGAACAAAAATTGCTCCTTCAGAAGGTTGGGGAGGGAAGGAGTTGAGTAACTAAGAAGCCTCCGGGTGGCCTGAAGGTCGTCCTCCCCCAGGCTAGGAGCCTGATGAACAGAGTCCCTCAGAGAGCCTCAAGGGGGCAATCCCAACCTCAAGGTCGGGCAGTGGACAAAGAGGTACTTCCCCTTCTAGTTGTGGATTGAAGAGGGAGCACCTTTCAACAACCCCTTCTTGCCAAACTAGGGGGAGAAATATCACCAGTCCTTCGTCGAGGGGTGGTGCTTGAAGGTGTAAAAATACCTAAACAAAGAAAGAGATGGCTGAACTTTGACTACATGGCAAAGGGAGAGGAACCCTATCAAAAACCTAAAGGAATTCGGCACAACTGAAGGTAAAGAAATGTCTAAAAAATGAAAAAGGGCGACGACGAAGGGCAGAAGCGGAAGCCGGAGTCCGACACGGAAGGCCTCCTGATACAGACAGAAACGACTAGGTGGGGGGGTGCTAGCCCGGTCGGCGGGATCAGGAAGCTCCAGATCATACTCTGGAGGAACTCCATACTGAACCCTTATCAGTAAAAGTTCATCCGGAGTCAGAGAATAGAGAATGGCACCCGGTGCAAAAATTGGGCGAGGCCCAGCCCTAGATGTGGGTTCGTCTACAGTGTGGGGGTTCTGGGGGGCTGAGGCAGACGAACTCCTGAAACCACTAGAGGCGGAGGTGCCAGAAGATATTTCAAACAAAGACCCTAAAAATCTTGGAGAAATCAGGCGGGACAAGAGGCGAAAGGTTTGCGGGGGACCAAACCAGAGGAATGCGGCAGAAGAAAAATGGAGGAGAAAGGGCACCTAGATGGCAAAAAGAGAAACGAAAGTTTCGGAACTAACCTAAGTCGCTCTGAAGGATGTAGGGGTGCGAGGACAGGGATGACTCGAAGAACGCTTAGGGCCAAGGTAGATGCAAAGGAGGGTCAGAGCTCTCGAAGAGAAGGCAGACACCGACAGAACTTTCAGGCGGAATGAGGCTCCTGAAGGCAGAAAGGCGGGTTTAAATAGACCCTGGGATTTGATGCTATAATGATCGCGAATTTTCCCTGGCCGACCCATGCTCGCCACGTGTCCCACTCGCCACGGCAGGCGGCTAAAAGTGGCTGACAGCTGACAGAGCCATTACTGCACCGTACCTGGGCCAGTGCTCCAGCGGGAATTTTGAAAGGTCCCTTCGGATCGTTCCGATTTGAAAAGACTCCAGCACGCGCGCATTAAATGGCAGAATATCTGAGGGCGATCGCGCACAGGATTCAAGTAGGGGGACAACTTCGGCTGTGAAAATTTCTCTGTACTTTCTTCATTCGAAACTCGAACTCGAAAGTAGGGGGACTGGTGTTGGGTATAAAAATACCTCCCAGCCAAAGTTTGTGACAGGAGTGACCCTCCGGGGATTCTACCGACTTTCGACCTTCGGCGACATCTTTCCAAATCTCTCTGGCGGCCGAGCCTCTGCAACATTCCCAAGTTCTGCCGATGGATAAACCCCCATCAGTGTCGACCGGATTCTTCACGACGGACGGTCTCCACCCAAGTTTCTACCTGTTAGACTTCATCTGGACTCCTACGGGAGCCGGACTTCATCCCCGACTTCAATTACAGGAAGACTTCATCCAGACTCCATGGGAGCCGGACTTCATCCCCGACTTCAATTGCAGGTAGACTTCGTCCGGACTCCTACAGGAGCCGGACTTCGTCCCCAACTTCAATTGCAGGAAGACTTCGTCCGGAGTCCTACGGGAGTCGGACTTCATCCCCAACTTCAATTGCAAGTATACTTCGTCCGGACTCTTATGGGAGCTGGACTTCGTCCCCAACTTCAATTGTAGGAAGACTTTGCCCGGACTCCTACAGGAGTCGGACTTCATCCTTGACTACGGATGCAGGAAGACTTCGTCTAGACTCCTACTGGAGCCAGACTTCGTCTCCGACTTCAATTGCAGGTAGACTTCGTCCGAACTCCTACTGGAGCCAGACTTCGTCCCCGACTTCAATTGCAGGAAGACTTTGTCTGGACTCCTACGGGAGCCGGACTTCATCCCCGACTCCGACTGCAGGAAGATTTCATCCGGACTCCTTCGGGAGCCGGACTTCATCTCCGACTTCAATTGCAGGAAGACTTCGTCCAGACTCCTACGGGAGCCAGACTTCATCCCCGACTTCAATTGCAAGTAGACTTTGCCCGGACTCATACGGAAGCCGGACTTCGTCCCTGACTTCAATTACAGGTAGACATTGCCCGGACTCCTATGGGAGCTGGACTTCATCCTCGACTTCAATTGCAGGAAGACTTCGTTCGGACTCCTACGGGAGCCGGACTTCGTCCCCAACTCCGGCTGCAGGAAGACTTCATCCGGACTCCTACGGGAGCCAGACTTCGTCCCGAACCCCAGCTGCAGGTAGACTTCGTCCGGACTCCTACGAGAGCCGGACTTCGTCCCCGACTTCAATTACAGGTAGACTTCACCCGGACTCCTATGGGAGCCGGACTTCATCCCCGACTCCGATTGCAGGAAGACTTCATCCGGACTCCTACGGGAGCCAGACTTTGTCCCCGACTTCAATTATAGGTAGACTTCGCCCGGACTCCTACGGGAGTCGGACTTCATCCCCGACTTCAATTGCAGGTAGATCTCACCCCGAACTCCTACAAGGGCCGAGACTCCTCGACAAATAATCCCCATCCGGGCTTCTACTGAAATCGGACTCCGATCGAACTTCTATAAGCGGGCAAATATCATGCTCACGGAATCCAGTAGCTGGACCCCTCCGGTGGATGAACCTCTCCAGCACCATCCGGCATCTACCACCGGTCGACCCTCTGCCGAAGTTTGCACGAAATCGGACTGCGTTTGTGGAAAGCCTCTGACCAAGCTCCCACGGCAGGTGGTCTTCGCCTGCAGCCTTAACGCCCAAGGCACCCAACAGGATTTGCAACATCCGAGCTCCTCTCGGATGGATGGCTACCTCTCTCCACCAAGCACCTCAACCGAACTTCGGCTGACAGGCCCGGACCCCCTGGCAGCCCACAGTAATGGCCACGACTCTGCCCCACTTCCTACGATGGATCCCACACGGCTCCATCACTCCCTGGCAGGCCTCAGTAACAGCCATGACTCTGCTCCACTTCCTGCGACAGATCTCACGCGGTTCCATCACTCCCTGACAGACCACAGTAATGGCCACGACTCTGCTCCACTTTTTGCGATGGATACCGCACGGCTCCTCCACCCTCTGGCAAATCACGACAACGGACACCGCTCCACTCCCCACAACAGACTCCACGTGGCAGGTCCCGATGATGGCCACGATTCCACTCTACTACTCTTCACAACAAACTCCTCCTGACCCCGAGCGGCCCACTACCAGACGGTTATAAACATCGCTGTCAGCCTGTTGCACCCTCCGCCTATAAAAGGGAGACCTAGATACGTTATTCTCTAAGCTCTAATTTCTATCCCAAAAACTCTGCTAAAATTTTTGTTCGAGCGCTCCATTCTTGTTGAGGCAGAGAACTGACTTGAGCATCGGAGGGTCTTACGGGAGCAACCCCAACTCCGATTTAGACTTCTTTTGCAGGTCTCGATGGCGACCGCGATTCCCAAAACTCCAGCTTCTCCAACGCAGGCAGATTTTTGCACCAATAGGAGGATAAAGATAAGTGGTTGCTCATTTGAATTCAAATTAAATTTGAATTCAAATGCCAACCAACTTGTTGGGTATAAAATACCCACAGCCGAAGTCCTCAGCAGAATCGACTACATGACAACTCCACCCGGACTCCTACGGGAGCCGGACTCCGCCAACAACTACAACCGCGAGCAGACTTCGTCCGGACTCCTACGGGAGCCGGACTTCACCAACCACTACAACCGCAAGCGACCTCTGCCCGGACTCCTACGGGAGTCGGGCTCCATCCTCAACGTCAACTGCTGGTAAGCTGTCCGGACTCCTACGGGAGCCGACCTTCGCCTTTAACTTTGATTGCAGGAAGACTCCACTCAGACTCCTACGGGAGCTGGGCTTCATCCTCGACTCCAACGGCTGCAAGACAGACTGCGTCCGGACTCCTACGGGAACCGGACTCCGCCGATGACTTCAACAGCAAGAAGACTCCGCCCGGACTCCTACGGTAGCCGGGCTCCGCCCGGACTCCTACGGGAGCCGGGCTCCATCCTCAACGTCAACTGCTGGTAAGCTGCCCGGACTCCTACAGGAGACGACCTTCGCCTTTAACTTTGATTGCAGGAAGACTCCGCTCAGACTCCTACGGGAGCCGGGCTTCATCCTCGACTCCAACGGCTGCAAGACAGACTGCGTCCGGACTCCTACGGGAACCAGACTCCGTCGATGACTTCAACAGCAAGAAGACTCCGCCCGGACTCCTACGGGAGCCGGGCTCCGCCCGGACTCCTACGGGAGCCGGGCTCCATCCTCAACGTCAACTGCTGGTAAGCTGTCCGGACTCCTACGGGAGCCGACCTTCGCCTTTAACTTTGATTGCAGGAAGACTCCGCTCAGACTCCTATGGGAGCCGGGCTTCATCCTCGACTCCAACGGCTGCAAGACAGACTGCGTCCGGACTCCTACGGGAGCCGGACTCCGCCGACGACTTCAACAGCAAGAAGACTCCGCCCGAACTCCTACGGGAGCCGGGCTCCATCCTCAACGTCAACTGCTGGTAAGCTGTCCGGACTCCTACGGGAGCCGACTTTCGCCTTTAACTTTGATTGCAGGAAGACTCCGTCCGGACTCCCACGGGAGCCGGGCTCCACCCACTACCCCAACCGCAAGGAGGACTCCGCCCGGACCCCTACGTGGGGTCAGACTCCGACCACGGCCGAACTTCAGCCGACAGATCTGCACTCCCAGGCCGCAATCACGGCCATGATTCTGCTACACTTCCTGCGGCAGATTCCGCGCAGCTCCACCACTCCCTGACATGCCGCAGTAACGATCGCAGCACTACTCTACTCCCTACGATAGATCCCACGTAGCTCCATTACTACCTGACAGGCCACGATAAACGGCCGCGATCCTGCTCCACCTCCTGCAACGGATACCGCGCGATTCTCCCATCCGCTGGCAAATCACGACAACAAACGCCGCCCCACTTCACGCGGCAGACTCCACGTGGCACGCCCCAGTGATAGCCACGGGTCCATTCCACTACTCTTCGCAGCAAACTCTGCCTGACCCTAGGCAGCCCACTTCCAGACGGTTACAGATACCACCATCAATCCGTTATCTTCCCCACCTATAAAAAGGGGGAACCCAGATACGTTATTCTACAAGTTCATTTCTTATCTCAAAACTCTGCTAAATTCTCCGTTCGAGCGCTCCATTCTTGTTGAGGCAGAGAACTGACTTGAGCATCGGAGGGTCTTGCCAGAGCAACCCCACCTCCGGTTTAGACTTCCCTTACAGGTCCCGACGGCGACCGCGACTTCCCCGACTCCAGCTTCTCCGGCGCAAGCAGATTTTTGCACCAACAGGATTGGCGCGAGAGGAAGGGCTTGAACCTTCGTAGTACCCTTGTTCTTAAAGGAGCGTTCAACGGAGCCACCTCCGATCATCTCCTCCGACACCCACTCCTTATTTTCCCCCGCTGGGTCCACACTCGATGCCTCCACGCAAGGCATCCACACGACGGTCCATGACCTCCGCGGCTAGGTCTCAAGCTCCAGCCTCCCCTCCTATTTCTCAACCTCCTCCTCCTCCTTCAGCGGCGGCGGTCGGCGTGGAGCAGTTTGGCTTGCTGGCACAGCAGGTCAGAGGCCTCGTCGAAGCTGTGCAAGCAATGCAACAGTAGCAGCCGCAGGCATCAGCGCACCCTGAAAGGGCATCTCTGGAATGCCAGACCCGACGGCGGGGCGGGCCACCTGGGCCAGCCGCCCCGTCCTTCCTGGGAAAACAAACCCGAGGGTAGAGAGCCCTCAATCGGACCACGACTCCACCCCTGGAAGATCCCTGCCCCCGTTCTGCCAGAGGACCCTCGAGACTCAAAGTCGAGAGGATTTCCTGGACCGGAGGCTCCAGGAGATGAACCGACGGATTGAAGAACTCCGCCATGCACCCCCCGCTTATGGTGAGGACATTTGTACTGACCCTCCCTTCTCTCAAACGATCATGCAGGAACCGATCCCGCCAAACTTCAAGCTTCCCCAGTTCGAAAGCTACGATGGGACTTCAGACCCGGTTGATCATCTGGAGGCCTCCCGGATGATGATGCTGCTTCACGGTGCTCCTGACGCCATCTTATGCCGGGCTTTTCCATCTACTTTGAAGGGAGCAGCAAGGAATTGGTATTCGGCTTTGAAACCGGGTACCATCTTCTCCTTCGATCAAATGAGCCATCAATTTGTGGCCCATTTTGTCAGCAGCCGGCGCCCCCGGAAGGGTTCGGAGTCCCTCATCAACATCAAGCAGAGGGAAGGGGAGTCCATACGGGCCTACATCAACCGCTTCAACATCGCGGTGCTGGAGGTCCGAAACTTGGACCAATCAGTTGCCATTGCCGCCCTGAAAGGCGGCCTTCAGAAGAATGATCTTTTGTTCTCCCTGGAGAAGAAATATCCCAGAGATTTTGCCGATTTGCTGGCCTGGGCTGAGGGATACGCCCGAGCGGAAGAAGCCTTCAAAATGAAGGATGAAGAGACAACAAGGGAGCGGCAAGCGGGAGATTCGAGTAAGCCCGCAGTGAAAAAAAGGCCAAAGGAAGTCTGGCCGCGTTCTCGATCCCCTCCTGGGCATAAGCGCGCCCATACTCCACCCCGGGCAAGCTGGCAAAGAAGCCCGGACCGCGGGGTTCGGCGGGGTTCCCCACCAGGGAGATTCTGCAACTACGCCCCCCTCAACGCCTCGAAGGCCCAGGTATTAATGGAGGTCAGGGAGCAGCTCCCTAGGTCGGAGAGGATGCGCACACACCCCGAGAAGCGCAACCCCAACAAGTTCTGCCTCTACCACCGTGACCACGGCCACGATACAGAGGAATGCATCCAGCTCCAGGACGAGATCGAGGAGCTCATTCAGCGAGGTCGACTTGACAGATTCATCCGCCGCAGGCCTGAGGGTAGGGGAGACCGGCCAAGAGCCCTTCCACAGCCTGAACCGCCGAGAAGGGAGGAGCAACCCGGGGACCGGCCTCCCATCGGGACCATCGACTCCATCACCGGAGGGCCTCAAGGAGGGGCGGACCACCCGCAACCAAGGAGCTCGAAAAACCTGTAAATGTATCACTTACGATTTCGTCTTGAATCTAATTTTCTTTCTACTTAACGTACTGGCATGGATTTATTATGACTGGATACGACCCCACCGAACGCTTAAAACATAGCCATGTCAGGAACAGGAGGAGAACCTCATCCTGACATGAGCAAAGTCAAAGGCCCGGTTCTTTTAGACCGGATGGGGGGAGAGGCCTTACAACGCCCTAATGTGCCCCCACAGTCGTGTCAGGAACAGGAGGAGAACATCGTCCTGACATGAGCAAAGTCAAAGGCCCGATTCTTTTAGACCGGATGGGGGGAGAGGCCTTACAACGCCCTAATGTGCCCCCACAGCCATGTCAGGAACAGGAGGAGAACCTCGTCCTGACATGAGCAAAGTCAAAGGCCCGGTTCTTTTAGACCGGATGGGGGGAGAGGCCTTACAACGCCCTAATGTGCCCCCACAGCCATGTCAGGAACAGGAGGAGAACCTCGTCCTGACATGAGCAAAGTCGAAGGCTCGGTTCTTTTAGACCGGATGGGGGGAGAGGCCTTACAACGCCCTAATGTGCCCCCACAGTCATGTCAGGAACAGGAGGAGAACCTCGTCCTGACATGAGCAAAGTCAAAGGCCCGGTTCTTTTAGATCGGATGGGGGGAGAGGCCTTACAGCGCCCTAACGCACCCCCACAGCCAAGCCGAAAATGGGAGGAGAACCTCACACTGGCTCGAACAAAAAGGAAGACTTCACCCAGACTCCTACGGGAGCCGGGTTCCGCCCACAAGGAAGACTTCACCCGGACTCCTACGGGAGCCAGGTTCTGCCCACAAGGAAGACTTCACCCGGACTCCTATGGGAGCCGGGTTCCGCCCACAAGGAAGACTTCACCCAGACTCCTACGGGAGCCGGGTTCCGCCCACAAGGAAGACTTCACCCGGACTCCTACGGGAGCCGGGTTCCGCCCACGAGGAAGACTTCACCCAGACTCCTACGGGAGTCGGGTTTCATCCACAAGGAAGACTTCACCTGGACTCCTACGGGAGCCAGGTTCCGCCCACAAGCAAGACTTCACCTGGACTCCTACGGGAGCCGGGTTCCGCCCACAAGGAAGACTTCACCCGGACTCCTACGGGAGTCGAGTTCCGTCCACAAGGAAGACTTCACCCTGACTTCTACGGGAGCCGGATTCCGCCCACAAGGAAGACTTCACCCGGACTCCTACGGGAGCCGAGTTCCGTCCACAAGGAAGACTTCACCCGAACTCCTACGAGAGTCGGGTTCCAGCCATGATGCCAGGGAAGACTTCACCCGAACTCCTACGGGAGCCGGGTTCTGGCCACGACTCCAGGGAAGACTTCATCCGGACCCCTACAGGAGCCGGGTTCCGTCCACGACGCCAAGGAAGACTTTCGGCACCGATTAGGAAGACAACGACATCCCCGAAATAATGTGGGGCCCAGACGGCCAAGCTCGGGCTTGCGGTCATGCACGACGAGAAAGACGAGCTAACGCATCGACGATCGGGTGCCCCCTGACGACGTCTACATCAGACAAGTCAAACGATAAGAAAGGTTCGACAGACGGCAATATTAGTGCAACGCGCAGACGAGGTAACACAAAACGCTCTTTTTATTCCATTTCCGATATACACACTACAAAGCCAGGAAGGCCAAGGAAAGAAGGGCAAAACGACAAAAAGGAAGTAACTACATGACAAGACAGAAAGATAAAAAGAGCTCTAAGAAGGCCCTGCTCCCTCCGACCTAGAGTTATCTATTCCGTTCCTCAACCAGGACTGCCTCAGATTCTCAATCTCCTCTTCTAGCTCTTCCCTCTTCTGCAACACGTCCTGGAGTGCCCGACGAAGTTGCTGGCTCTCAGCCTCTGCCTCTCGATGCCTCTTCCTTAAAACTTTGGACTCCGCCTCCGCATCCGCGACGGCCCGCCGCTCGAGTGCCAGTTGGATCTTCACTTGCTGCAGCTCGACTGTCTTTTCCCCGAGAGAGACAGAAATCCCCTCCATGGTGCCTCTTAGGGCTTGGAGCTCTTCAGAATCTTGGGCGGAAGTAAGCTGTGCCCTGCTAGCCAGCTGTCTCTGGAGACGGACGACTTCGTCGGCTGCCGTCCTGAATCTCCCTTTGTATTCTTCCACTTGCCTGTGCCAGCTAGCCCGTTGCACGTCGTGGCTCACCTCGGCATCCTGAAGCTGCTGCTGAAGGTCGAAAACCTTCTACGACCATCTCTGGTCATCGTCGACCCGGGCCAAGAGCTGGGATGAATTTTCTTCCAGCTGGCCGATCTTCCCCTTCACAGCTGACAATTCCACCTTGAGGGCGCTGATCCTGGCAGCCTGGGCCCAAATCCGGTCGCTGGAGCTCTTCTTGCATTCCTCGAGCTCCTTTGCGAAGTTCGTCTTCCTCCGGCTATACTCCATGATCCCCTTCACATGGAGACTCCAAAAGTGGGCAGCCTCAGCGGTGGCTTCAGAATGACCTTCTCTCGATTTGCGGAGCTTGACTTCCGTCTTCTTTAACTTTTTCGTCAGGTGAAGGGCCTCCTTTTTCAACCGCTGGATCGTCGATTTCAGCGGGACCCCCAAGGGCAGGGGGAGTGCTTCTGCAGGACACTGCCATCGGAAGGTAAAGGTGTCAAGGAACGATTCATTGCAGGAAGAAAAACAGGGAGAAGGAGGGAGGAGGAAAGAGAAGCCGTCCGCAACGAGAAATTCAACTTTATTGATTGAATGATTTTTAAAGACAAATAGAAAGGAAAAATTACAACAAAATAAAGGTACAAGATCGGAGGTCTCAGACCTCAGGGGCGGGGGGTGGAGAACTCGACGCGGGGGCTGCGACGGTAGTGGCGGCTGACGAGGGGCCGGCCTCATCCTCAGACTCCTCAACTAGGAAGCTGAGGTCGAGCTCTGGGAATTTTCTGGCCACCTTCTCTTGGCAGAGCTCAAACCCCTTAATGAACGCTTCCTGGCCGAACTGGATATTCAGGTCCCTCATCTCTGCGGAGGCCCTAAATTCCTCCACCGCAAGGGCTCTGACCTCCGAGACCAGGACCGAAGTTTGCTCGACCAAGTGGGCGACCTCGACCTCCGCCTTCCTCGTCGATTCCTCCAAGATCTGCCTCTCCTCCTCCCGGGCTTTCTTCTCCCTTTCCAGGGCCTCCTGGAGGGCGGCTACTTCGGCCGTCTTTGCTTGGAGGCGAGCAACCTCTGCCCGACAGCGTTCCTCCACCTGGAGGATGTCCCTCCTCGTACGGCTCATCGCCTCGATATAGGCAAGGAGCTGGTGCCCAATCTGCAAAGACAGCTAGGAAATCAGTACAAAGGCCGAATAGCCATGTAAATGAAGAGTCGCTCACCTCAAGGAAGGACCCCAAAGAATCCCAAGCCCGCTGCTCAGGATCGACGCGGTCGATCCTCTCCACGACGTCAGGCAGAATGCAGCCGTCGATCAGCTGCCTGATCAAGTCCCTATCATTGAAGGGATTCTTTGACCCCTCCTCGGAGCAGAGGGACTCGTCCGCAGCATTTCGGCGGCTACTTGCCCTGCGGGCCACCGATTTCCTCCTTTTCCCCGCGGCGGGCACCTCCGTGGGGCGGACCCCCGGGGCGGGGACCCCAATTGGCAGACTCCTCGAGGAGGCCCGGGGAGCTGTTGGCTCGGCATCCGAGGGAATGTCGATGGCCGGAGCCGCCTGGATGGGTGCCGCTGAGCTCGTCTCCTCCGCCCTGGCCCTCTTTGCCGATCCGGAGGTCGTAGCGCCCTTTCTCTTATGGACCCTCATGCCCCTGGCGAGCCTCCGCACTGCTTCGGCGTCCATTCCTAAAAAAAAAAAAAAAAAAAGAAGAGAGAAAGAAAGAAACAGAGGGGAAAGAGAGAGAGAGGGAAGAGGAGGTAAAAAGAAGAAGAGAAGGGAAGTATGAAAAGAGAAGATAAGGTAAAAGACGAATACTCGCTGGATCCTGGGGACTCAGGCCGATGTTGAAAAGAAACTGCTCCCTCAGAAGATTGGGAAGGGAAAGAGCGGAATAGGCTAGAAGCTTCTGGGCGGCCTGGAGGTCATCCTCCCCCAGGCTGGGAGCCCGACGAACAGAATCCCTCAGAGAGCCCCAAGGGGGCAGACCCAGTCTCAGGGTCGGGCAGTGGACGAAGAAGAATTTTCCCTTCCAATTGTGGATCGAAGAAGGGGCACCTTTCAGCAACCTCTTCTTGCCGAACTGGAGGGAGAAGTACCACCAGTCCTTCACCGAAGGATGGCGTTTGAAGGTATAGAAGTGCCTAAACAAGGAGAGAGATGGCTGGACCTCGACTACGTGGCAGAGGGAGAGAAATCCTATCAAGAACCTAAAAGAATTCGGGGCCACGGAAGCCAAGGAGATATCTAGGAAGCGGAAGAGGGCAACGATAAAGGAAGGAAGCAGAAGCCAGAGTCCGGCACGGAATGCTTCCTGGTAGAAACAGAAGCGACCGGATGCGGGAGTGCTAGCCCGGTCAGAAGGGCCCGGCAGTTTCAAGTCATACTCTGGAGGAACTCCATACTGAACCCTTATCAGAAGGAGTTCCTCCGAGGTCAAGGAACACGGAATGGCACCTGGCGTGAAAATTGGGAGGGGCCCAGCCCCAAATGCAGGTTCATCTACAGAGATGGGGACCTGGGGGTTTGAGGCAGAAGAGCTCTCAGAACTGCCGGGAGCAGAAGAGCCAGAGGACATTTCGAGTGGTTTCGAAGGGAGGCTCTAAAGGACCCTAAGAAGACGAACAGAAGGGGGAACGAGAGATCACAGACTAACTCGGAGGAATGCAAGAAAAATAATGACAGAAAAGAAGTCCCTAGGTGATGAGAAGAAGGTTGGCGGTGCTGGAACTAACCTATTTCACTCTGAGGGACCTGAGGGACGAAAGCAGGAGACGCCTACGGCTCGAGAAGATGCTCACTGAAACAGGGCTCTCGAAGAGAAGGCAGACACTGGTGAGAACTCAGGAATGGAGTGGGACACATAAAGGTGGGAGGACAGGTTTAAATAGACCCTGGGATCCGGCGCCATAATGATCGCGAATCCCCCCAGGCTGGTCCGCATCCGACACGTGTCCCACTCCCCCTGGCAGGCGGCTAAAAGCGGCTGGCGGTTGGCAGGATTATAATTGCACCGTACCTAGGCCAGTGTACCTGCAAAAATTTCAAAGCATCCCCTCGTACCACTCCAATTCGAAAAGACTCCGGCACGCGCACATTTAATGCCGAAATATCTGGGGGCAGCAGTGCGCAGGATTCGAAGGGACGGCTTCGGTTGTGCCCATCTCTCTCTCTGTACTTCCTTCGTTTGAAATTCAAACTCGAAAGTAGGGGGACTGGTGTTGGGTATAAAATACCCACAGCCGAAGTCTTCAGCGGAATCGACTATATGACAACTCCGCCCGGACTCCTACGGGAGCCGGACTCCGCCAACAACTACAACCGCGAGCAGACTTCGTCCGGACTCCTACGGGAGTCGAACTCCGCCAACCACTACAACCGCAAGCGACCTCCGTCCGGACTCCTACGGGAGCCAGGCTCCGTCCTCAACGTCAACTGCTGGTAAGCTGTTCGGACTCCTACGGGAGCCGACCTTCGCCTTTAACTTTGATTGCAGGAAGACTCCGCTCAGACTACTACAGGAGCCGGGCTTCATCCTCGACTCCAACGGCTACAAGACAGACTGCGTCCGGACTCCTATGGGAATCGGACTCCACCGACGACTTCAACAGCAAGAAGACTCCGCCCGGACTCCTACGGGAGCCGAGCTCCACCCAGACTCCTACAGGAGCCGGGCTCCATCCTCAACGTCAACTGCTGGTAAGCTGTCCGGACTCCTACGGGAGCCGACCTTTGCCTTTAACTTTGATTGCAGGAAGACTCTGCTCAGACTCCTACGGGAGCCGGGCTTCATCCTCGACTCCAACAGCTGCAAGACAGACTGCGTCCGGACTCCTACGGGAACCGGACTCCGCCGACGACTTCAACAGCAAGAAGACTCCGCCCGGACTCCTATGGGAGCCGGGCTCCGTCCTCAACGTCAACTGTTGGTAAGCTATCCGGACTCCTACGGGAGCCGACCTTCGCCTTTAACTTTGATTACAGGAAGACTCCGCTCAGACTCCTACGGGAGTCGGGCTTCATCCTTGACTCCAACGGCTGCAAGACAGACTGCGTCCGGACTCCTACGGGAACCGGACTCCGCCGACGACTTCAACAGCAAGAAGACTCCGCCCGGACTCCTACGGGAGCCGGGCTCCACCCGGACTCCTACGGGAATCGGGCTCCATCCTCAACGTCAACTGCTGGTAAGCTGTCCGGACTCCTACGGGAGCCGACCTTCGCCTTTAACTTTGATTGCAGGAAGACTCCGTCCGGACTCCCACGGGAGCCGGGCTCCACCCACTACCCCAACCGCAAGGAGGACTCCGCCCGGACCCCTACGTGGGGTCAGACTCCGACCATGGCCGAACTTCAGCCGGCAGATCTGCACTCCCGAGCTGCAATCACGGCCACGATTCTGCTACACTTCCTACGGCGGATTCCGCGCAGCTCCACCACTCCCTGACAGGCCGCAGTAACGATCGTAGCACTGCTCCACTCCCTACGACGGATCCCACGTGGCTCCATTACTACCTGACAGGCCACGATAAACGGCCGCAATCTTGCTCCACCTCCTACAATAGATACCGCGCGATTCTCCCATCCGCTGGCAAATCACGACAACAAACGCCGCCCCACTTCACGCGGCAGACTCCACGTGGCACGCCCCAGTGATAGCCATGGGTCCATTCCACTACTCTTCGCAGCAAACTCCGCCTGACCCTGGGCAGCCCACTGCCAGACGGTTACAGATACCGCCATCAATCCGTTATCTTCCTCGCCTATAAAAAGGGGGAACCCAGATACGTTATTCTATAAGCTCATTTCTTATCTCAAAACTCTGCTAAATTCTCCGTTCGAGTGCTCCATTCTTGTTGAGGCAGAGAACTGACTTGAGCGTCGGAGGGTCTTGCCGGAGCAACCCCACCTCCGATTTAGACTTCCCTTGCAGGTCCCGGTGGCGACCGCGACTTCCCCGACTCCAGCTTCTCCGACGCAAGCGGATTTTTGCACCAACACAACTCATTCTTATCCACTCTATGCATGAGAAGAGAGGGGCGTGGGCATATTTGTGCGTGGAGACTTTACATGAGAAATCTTTTCTCGTGTGGAAGAAGGGGTGCACAAAATAAAGGGCAGGCGTAGAGATTTGTTATCCATTCAAATTCAAACATCTTTTGAATTTGAATAGCCAACGAATCTCATCCTTATCTATTCAAAATGATGCACAAAGAAGGGGCGTGGGATGGCTTCTGCGTGGGAGAAAATTCATGAGAACTCATTTCTCTTGAATTCAAATGGGCACAGATAAGTGAGGTGGCGCAGGGAGATAAGGTCAAAGTGGTTTGAACCTAATTGAGCCAACCTAATCAAAATAGGTTAGGCACAATTAGACTAAGTTAAATCCAACTTAATTAGGCTTAATTAGACTCAATAAAATCTTAATCAAATCAAGAATTGATTAAACCCAATCCCTGATTAGATCAGGGACCAAACCACCTTAGCGATTAGGTCAACCCTTAACCTAATCAGGTCAAACCCAACTGAATCCAATTCAATTGGACTTGATTCAAAAATAATTAGTCAATCAAATTGAGTTAATTAGCGATCAAATCACTAATTAAACCTCTCATAAATATTGAGTCTAAATTCGATGGGCAATCAGATATCAGAGTCCATCGATATGAAACCCTGATCAAAAAAAAAATCCCAAACCAGTGGGACTCCTGACCCCGATACCCAAAATATATGGTACTCATGATCAAAGAATCCTGATTCTCGATCACAGAGTCTCAGACATGTAAGACTCATAGTCTACGAGCATTAGGATACTTCATCAACCATCAGATCAGATAGGAACCTCTAATGTGTGTGACCCCACAGGTTCGAACCTAAGCCGGTAGCACAGGAACCAATTTCTGTACTAATCGAAGTGACCATCTAGCAATGGTACTCGACATCCAGATAGGTCGAATAGTCGCAATTGCAACATTCAAAATCTACGTGAATATGGTTACTGTATAATTCATCCCTTTTGATCCCTGTGTTTAGGACGACTCTGGATTAAACTGTCAACCCTGATTAGATCATCCGAATCGTGCTCAACTCAAACAGTCCTGTGACTCCTCACTAGGACTACCCTGGCTAAGGTTTTGCTAAATTGAAACACGACTGTACACAGCTCCTGAATTGGAGTGGTCAATCCCATCTTGACACACGCACCGACAAGTCAAGTACTTGACTACACCCAGCATCCTTCTGTCACTAAATTAGAAATTCAGGTAGTCCAGTGCCTAAGTGCAGTGAGTTGCTTGCAAGTCACCGTGGTGGTCTTAGGTCGGAGGGACAGTTATATCCATATCCCATCGGAGCAAATCTTGACAGCAGAAAAAGCTCCAGAGTCGGTCACGTTCAGTGTAGATGAACCCTTATATCTCACCTGTATGCCATATCAGTGTCTCCATACTCCTTAATTAAGAAGACAACCAATCCATATGGCACACAATGACCTATACTTGAAAAATATTGTTGTCCTTGGTAATAACATATCATTTGGTCACGAACAGGTTTAAGGACTAAATGATAAATCCTCCTTTGTCCAGTCTAAATAGTCCTAAGGACTTCACCATAATATAGGAGTTCATTAGAAGATGAAACAATTTGTGATGAAAAATATCAAAATAACTTTTATTTATTTATAATTCATATACTAGTACAAGAAAGAGCACAACCATCAACAGGCTGACGATTGGCTTTGGGACACTATTCCCAACAATCTCTCACTTGGCTTAAAGCCAATCGATGCAGTATCTAATACCCATCTTTGACTTAAAGTCATCGAACTCCTTCACCACAATGGCTTTAGTGAATGGGTCGGCCAGGTTCTCCTTCCCGTCGATCTTCTGAAGGTCGACGTCACCTCGATCCATGATTTTTCAGATGAGATGGTAGCGGCACAGAATATGCTTCATCCGCTGGTGTGCCTTCGATTCCTTCGCCTGAGCAATGGCTTCAGAGCTGTCACAGTAGAGCAGAACTGGACCAACAAGAGAGGGTGCTACTCCGAGCTCAGTGATAAATTTTCTCAGCCACACTGCTTCTTTGGCAGCATTTGCTGCAGCGACATACTCTACCTCGCAAACTGAATCAGCCACTGTGTGCTGCTTGGAACTCTTCCAGCAGACAGCCCTACCATTAAGGATAAAAATAAATCCCGACACACTCTTGCTGTCATCGTGATCAGACTAAAAACTAGGGTTTGTAAACCCTATGAGTCTCAAGTCTGATTCACCATAAACAAGCCACTGGTCCTTAGTATTTCTTAAATACTTCAGGATGGTTTTAACAACCTTCCAGTGATTCTTCCCTGGATCAGATTGGTATCTACTCACTACCCCTAGTGAGTATGCGATATTTGGTCGTGTACATGTCATGGTGTACATGATAGATCCCACTGCCGAAGCATATGAAATTCTACCCATATGCTCTCTCTCTTGAGGTGTTGTCAGACAATCCCTCTTCGAGAGAAAAATTCCATGGCCTATCGGTAGATAGTCTTTCTTGGAATTCTCCATGCTGAACCTCTTCAGCATAGTATTAATGTACGTGGACTGGGATAAGCCAAGCAACCTTTTAGATCTATCCCTATAGATCCTCATCCCTAGGATGTAGGAAGCTTCTTCCAAATCCTTCATGGAGAACTGTGACGACAGCCAAATCTTTATTTCCTGTATTGCAGAGACATCATTCTCGATTAAGAGAATGTCATCCACATACAATACAAGAAATATTACTACTGGACCATTAGCCCACTTATAAATGCAGAGCTCTTCTCCATTCTTAACGAAGCCATACATCTTGATCATCCTATCAAAATATTTGTTCCAACTCTGGGATGCCTGCTTAAGTCCATAAATGGACCTCTGTAGCCTGCACACCTTAGACTCATCCGTGGATGTGAACCTTTCAGGTTGTATCATATACACTTCTTCGTCCAACTCTCCATTTAGGAAAGCTGTCTTCACATCCATCTGTCAGATTTCATAATCCAGATGGGAAGCTATCGCAAACATAATCTGAATGGATTTGAGCATTGCCACAGGAGAAAACATCTCGTCATAGTCTATACCATAATGTTGACGATATCCCTTGGCAACCAGACGGGCTTTATAGGTCTCCACCTTTTCGTCTGTGCCCCTCTTCCTCTTGAAAACTCACTTACACCCTATGGGTTTTATTCCTTCGGGTGGGTCAACCAATGTCCACACATCGTTGACCTTCATGGACTCCATTTTAGATTTTATGGCCTCTAGTCATCTCTCAGAGTCAGGTCTCTGCATTGCATCCATGTAGGTGATCGGATCCTCATCATTTTCATCAAGTTCGACAAGATCGCCATCCCGAACCAAGAAACCATGGTATCTATCCGGTTGATGTGGTACTCTACCAGATTGCCTTAAGGATACAGGAACAATGGGTTCCAGATCTGATCTAACCAAATCTGATTCAGGTTCAGCAACTTATGTCGGTTTTTTCACCTGTCGAACTTCCTCAAGTTTGACCTTAGAGGCAACAGTCCCTTCACCAAAGAATTTTTTTTCCAAAAAGATTGCCTTAAGACTGACAAACACCTTTTGCTCATCAGCTAGGTAGAAATAATACCCTTTGGTCTCTTTTGGGTACCCTATAAAATAACACTTGTCAGACCTAGGTCCAAGCTTGTCCGTAATTAAATGTTTAACATAAGTCGGACACCCCCAAACCCTAAGGTGCGAGAGTACTGGCTTACGTGTTATCCATATCTCATATGGAATTTTAGTTACAGACTTACTCAAAATCCTATTTAGAAGGTAACAAGCCGATTCGAGTGCATATCCCCAGAGAGAGATTGGCAGACCAGCAAACCCCATCATGGATCGAACTATATCCAACAAGATCCGATTCCTCCTTTCAAACACACCATTATGCTGTGGTGTTCCAAAAGGAGTCTACTGAGAGAGAATCCCATTCTCCCCAAGATATGTCAGAAATTCATTGGAAAGGTATTCACCTCCTCGATCAGATTAAAGAGTTTTAATATACTTCCCAGTTTATTTTTCTACCTCATTTTGGAATAGTTTGAATATTTCAAACAACTCTGATTTATGCTTCATTAAGTAGACATACCCATACCTCAATAGGTCATCTGTGAAGGTTATGAAGTAAAAATATCCACCTCTTGCACTTGAGCTCATGGGTCCACATACATCAGAATATACCAGACCCAAGAGTTCACTGGCTCGCTTACCTTTTCCAGTAAAAGGTGATTTGGTCATCTTTCCAAGAAGACAGGACTCGAGGTTGGAAGTGATTCACAATCACCAACTTCAAGAATTCCTTCTTGAGCCAACATGTTTATCCTGTTCTTATTGATATGACATAACCTATAGTGCCAAAGATAGACTTCTGACACATTATCTATTCTAGGGTATTTATCGGAGGTTTGAACCACATTAACAGGCTATGATAGTAAGTAAATTCTATTATTTAGTTGTCCAACAAACATTGTAACACCATTCAAAATGATATTGCAAACATTTTATTTTATTAAAAATTCATAACTGTACATGGTCAAATGGCCTACAGAAATTATATTTAATATAAAGTTTGGACAATAGTGACATTCACTCAAAATTACATTACGAGAGTTGATTACAAGGTTCATGATACCTAAAGCTAGAACTGGAACTTTGCTTCCATCTCCAACGTTCAGGAATCTCTCGCCTTTATCAAATCTCCTACTGACCTACAGACCCTGCATCGAATTACAGATATGATAAGGGCTTCCGGTATCCAATACCTAGGCAGTAGTATCACAAATGAAAAAGTTGCAAGGTGTCATCATATAATTACCTTGCTTCTTCTTCGGCCTGTTCGGGTCCAGGGAGGCAATGTATAGAGGATAGTTCCTCTTCCAGTGCCCTTGCTTCTTGCAAAAGAAGCACTCCGTCAGGCTCTGATCGGACTTGTGCTTCTTGGTCTGACCCTGTGCAGATGTCCCAGCATGCGGCTGCACCTTCTTATTCTTCTTCTTCTTGTTCTTCTTCTCTTTCTTAAAGGGTCGACGACCAGAAGAAGACCCTCCCACAACATTCACCGACTCTTTATGGAGCTAGTGGTCCTTCTCAAAGTTCTATAGCAACCCCAACAAGCCGTGATAGTTCACTGCAGGCTTTGTCATCCGAAAATGAGTAAGGAAGGGGAGGAAGGACTTGGGCAAAGAATTAAGGATCGCATTCTTAGCGAGCTGCTCGTGCAAGAGAAAGCCCAGTTTACTTAGGCGCTCAATCATTTCAATCATGTACAGTACATGATCGATGACTGAGGCTCCATCCCTCATCCGAGCATTGAAAATGGCACAACTAGTTTTGTGCTTTTCAATGTCGTCAAGTGTGCCAAAAGAGTCGTTCAACATTTGAAGCATCTCCTGTGGCTGGGCTTCTCAAACCTATGGCTGAACTCATCATTCATTATCGCCAGCATTATGCACCGAATGGTGGTGCAGTTGTTGAGCCACTTCTGGTAAGTATCTCAGACCACCCCTCTAGCGTTCGGGGCTGGCTCCTCAGGTGCCAGATCCGTTACTATATAAAGGATCCGCTCATGCTCAAGGATGATTTTTAATTTTTGATACCAGCTATCAAAATTAGGTCCCATGAGCTTGTCATTATCTAATAATGACTGGAGCGACAGGGTAGTGGCCATAGCTGTATAAAGAAAAATCAGACCTTTATTAGTACATAAATTATTAATACTAAAGACTTGGACTTCAGTCTAAAGTTTCTCCCAGTATTTTTGTGAACTGGTAGCCTCAACCTCCAATTCGAGGAATTACTTTAATTTCTTAGTGGGTACTAGAATCCACACAGACCACACACGAGCCCAACTTTGGTTGGTCAATCCATGTGCATCTATGGATAGGTTGATAACCAGTTGTTTCTCTAAATAACTTCTAGTAATTAATTTTGCCCCAGAACCTAATCAGTAGGCTTTGGAATCCACTGAAAAGATCTGGTTAGGTCCAACCATTAACATGATTAGATTTGGTGAATCAGACCAATAAATGATCAGGCCCGACTTTGGCCGGCCAACCTGACCACCATCAGAAAGACTCAACCAAATTATCATATTATGAATGATAATTCTATTAGTCAATAAGCACCAGGCCTTTGGGCCTCCAATGATTATTAAACTAATGGACTCATTATCACTCACTTAATGGGAGGCTATGACTTAGTTATCACTATAACTTAATCATTTTAGGGACCTAATAATTTTTGAGAATTTTTATTAAAGGATAGATGAGAAGAAATTAACGAGCTAATTTCAATCCTCCCACTGACTTCACCAAGTCAGATTAAAAAGGATTTAATTAAAGCCGGCATTAGGAGCACCTAAATCAGTCACACTAATTTACCTAATGACATGGGTGAGCCCTAATCACCAAGTGATCTAATCAAAACCTAACTCACCAAGTTGGCTAGGTAAGTGAGATCAATGGTGGGGATATGCCATTAACTCGTCAGAGATCGAATCAATGCGAGTAGCTCCCACTAAAAAACCACTGGTCAAACTATCAAACTTACCTTAGACACCAACCGGTTCATTAATTTTAATTTGATCAACTTAGTAAATAGGATTCCACCGCATAGTCATGAATTAAGTCCATCTTGGTCTAGTTAAAGACATGGACCCATTCAACTACAACTATTGGAGTTGAGTCTAGAGTGTCCTTGATCTAATCTAATTCAACTTTTGATTAGATTTGATCAATTACTCTAATTTAGTCCATTTCTTTAAGCTAACCTTAGGTCTAACCCAATTATGGACCTAATCCATCTAACCCATTGACCCACAAGTTTATGCAATTGTCTTAGGTCTTAATTCACAATTCTAGACCAACTGATAATACTTAATTCTTTTAATTAAGTATTTGGGCTGATGGGTCAGGATTTGGCATTTCAAAAATAATTTTTAAATTTGAAAAGTTTTATTTTTTGTTCACCAAATGTGTTGACTCATTTCACAAATGGATCAGCACATTTCATAAACAGCAATCCTATTGCTAATTACATAACAAAAAATAACTCAATCAAAATAAATCATGAATATTTCTTTAGATCTAATCTAACATATTCATGATAAATTATACAATTAAACTTTTATAATTAAGTCCTTTTGCTATTTCATCTACATGGGATATAATTGCAGCGGCATCCCTACCGCCATAGGAGAATCCCATCGAATGGAAGGAGAGGGCCTTTAAATCCTACTTTTTTTCTATGATCGGACGACCATGGCAACCAACCCAATTAGACTACTTGCTACTTGAATCAAGTATATCTAAATATATCAATTTCAAAATATAAATTTTAAATTTCAAATTTCAAATTTCAAACAAATTTCAAATTTCAAATTTCAAATTTTTGAATTTCAAATTTTGAATTTTAAATTTTGAATTTTAAATTTGAAATTTCAAACAAATTTCAAATTTCAAATTTTAAATTTTTGAATTTTGAATTTTAAATTTTAAATTTTAAAATTCAAATTTCAAAATTTGAATTTTAAATTTATGAATTTTGAATTTCGAACAACTTTCAAAATTCAAATTTTAAATTTCAAATTTAAACTTTTAGATTACAACTTAATCTATGCATGCAAATTTATATCATATTTTGAAACCCACTCTGATACCATTTGAAGCAAATTTTAGTGCAGGGGTAAAACAATAATTTTAAATTTTTTTCAAAATTACTATTTTACAGTAAAAATTATTAATTAATCTAATTAATTAATATGTATAAACCCTACACAAGGATCTAAATATGATATATATATATATATAGCATGCATGTAAATTTGAAATTCAAACTTCTACGATAAACATTTTATTATTTTGTGTTCAGAACACATTACCTTTGTGCGGGTAGTCGATCGTCGTAATCTGATCACCATCAAAAAAGTCTAAACATCGTAATGCAGCCACACAGTGTGTCTGGCCTCTGTGGATCATTCACATGAAGCTCTCGATCTGATCGGCTCCTCACGAATGCTAGTTTATGGCAGAACCCTTTCGTCGATCGATGTTGATCAAACTCCTTCAATCTTGATCTGCTGACTCTTTGAATGCTTTGGATTATCAGCAGAGGTGCTTGAGAGGTTGATGAATCTCTCCCTGAGATTTGGTGGGCTCACGACACTCGTAGCTCACTTTCTCACTTCCCGAACCCTAGGCAGAAATCCTAGGGTACTCTCAGAAAAGCCTGCGCCTCTTTCTGTTTCTTTTCTTTTCTCTTCTTTTTCTTTTTTCTTTTTTTCATGCACAAACCTTTTCTCAGGCACCCTTTTTCTCTCTTATCAGATTGGCGTATGCCCTATCTTCTCTTCCTTTTAAAAAGAGAGCAAAACGCATCTTTGCAGCGTTTTCTCCGCGTGAGAGGATAAAGATAAGTGGTTGCTCATTTGAATTCAAATTGAATTTGAATTCAAATGCCAACCAACTCATTCTTATCCACTCTATACGTGAGAAGAGAGGGGCATGGGCATATTTGTGCGTGGAGACTTTACACGAGAAACCTTTTCTCGTGTGGAAGAAGGGGCGCACAAAATAAAGGGTGGGCGCAGAGATTTGTTATCCATTCAAATTCAAACATCTTTTGAATTTGAATGGCCAACCAATCTCATCCTTATCCATTCAAAATGGTGCACAAAGAAGGGGCATGGGATGGCTTTTGCATGGGAGAAAATTCATGAGAACTCATTTCTCGTGAATTCAAATGGGCGTAGATAAGTGAGGTGGCGCAGGGAGATAAGGTCAAAGTGGTTTGAACCTAATTGAGCCAACCTAATCAAAATAGGTTAGGCACAATTAGACTAAGTTAAACCAAACTTAATTAAGCTTAATTAAGCTCAATAAAATTCTAATCAAATCAAAAATTGATTAAGCCCAACCCCTGATTAGATCAGGGATCAAACTACCTTAGCGATTAGGTCAACACTTAACCTAATCGGGTCAAACCCAACTGAATCCAATTCAATTGGACTTGATCCAAAAATAATTACTCAATCAAATTGAGTTAATTAGCGATCAAATTACTAATTAAATCTCTCATAAATATTGAGTCCAAATTCAATGGGCAATCGAGCATCAGAGTCCATCGATATGAAATCCTGATCAAAAAAAAATCCCAAACCAGTGGGACTCCTGACCTCGGTACCCAAAATGTGTGGTACTCATGATCAGAGAATCCTAATTCTCGATCACAGAGTCTCAGACATGTAGGACTCATAGTCCATGAGCATTAGGACTCTTCATCAGCCATCAGATCAAATAGGAACCTCTAATGTGTGTGATCCCACAGATTCGAACCTAAGCTGGTAGCATAGGAACCAATTCCTGTACTAATCGAAGTGACCATCTAGCAATGGTACCCGATATTCGAATAGATCGAATAGTCACAATCACAACATTCAGAACCTACATGAATATGGTTACTGTATAATTCATTCCTTTTGACCCTTGTGTTTAGGACGACTCAGGGTTAAACTGTCAACCCTGATTAGATCATCCGAATCATGCTCAACTCAAACAGTCCTGTGACTCCTCACTAGGACTACCTTGGCCAAAGTTTTGCTAAATTGAAACATGACTGTACATAACTCCTGAACTGGAGTGGTCAATCCCATCTTGACACACGTGCCGACAAGTCAAGTACTTGACTACACCCAGTAGCCTTCCGTCACTGAATTAGAAATTGAGATAGTCCAGTGCCTAAGTGCAGTGAGTTGCTTGCAAGTCACCATGGCGGTCTCAGATTGGAAGGACAATTATACCCATATCCTATCGGAGCAAATTTTGACAGCAGAAAAAGCTCCAGAGTCGGTCACGTTCAGTGCAGATGTACCCTTACATCTCACCTGTATGCCACACTAGTGTCTCCACACTCCTTGGTTAAGAGGACAACCAACCTATATGGCACACAACGACCTATACTTGATAAATGTTGTTGTCCTTAGTAACAACGTATCATTTGGTCACGAACAGATTTAAGGACTAAACAATAAATCTTCCTTTGTCGAGTCTAAATAGTCCTATGGACTTCACCACAATACAGGAGTTCATTAGAAGATGAAACAATTTATGATGAAAAATATCAAAATAATTTTTATTTATTTATAATTTATATACTAATACAAGAAAGAGCACAACCGTTAACAGGCTGACGATTGGCTTTGGGACAGTATTCCCAACATGTATCACAGACATAATGTACACAATGTGATAGTAGAATAATCTTTTTATTCATTTATAGTCAAAATTATAAATTTGCCCTTATATTTGTACAGAAATATGTCAGCCAATTTAGCATCTAGGGCATACATCTAACAATCTCCCACTTAACCTAATGCCAATTGACTACATATCTAAGTCACATCTTCTCAAGACAGGCTTCGATCTTCTACTAGCCTAATGGCTTTGTCAGTGGATCTGCAACATTGTCTGTGGAGTCGACTTTCTTAACCTCAACATAACCTTTTTCGAGGTAATCACGGATCAGATGGAATTGCCACTCGATATGCTTGGACTTTTGGTGAGACCTTGGCTCCTTAGCTAGGGCTATGATGCCATTATTGTCGCAGTAAAGAGGGATGGCATCCGATGACATCATTCCAAGCTCTGTGGCAAACTTCTTGTACCAAAATACCTCCTTCGCAGCTTCCAATGCAGCAATGTACTCTGCCTCCATGGTAGAATCAGCAATCACCGTCTGCTTGGAACTCTTCCAGCTAACTGTACCACCATTGCAAATGAACAGACTTTCAGATGTTGACTTTTGATCATCTATATCAGACATAAAGTCTGAGTTTGTAAATCTCTGAACCTGAAGTTCTCAATTCTCAAAGACTAGAAACATATCCTTAGTCCTTCTCAAGTACTTAAGGATACATTTCATAGAAGTCTAGTGCTCTTCATCTGGATTCGACTGATATCTGCTTGTGACACTCACAGCATGGGCTATATCAGGTTGTGTACATAGCATGACATACATGAGGCTTCCTATTGCCGAAGCATAAGGGATCTTGCTCATGCGTTCAATCTCCTCAGGTGTGCTAGGGCACATCTTCTTGGAGAGAAGAATGCCATGTTTAAAAGGTACTAAACCTCTTTTGGAGTTTTTCATGCTAAACCTTTTTAGCACCTCCTCTATGTATATCTTCTGTGAGAGTCCCAGCATCCTATTTGATCTATCTCTATAGACCTTAATATCCAGTATAAAAGATGCCTCTCCTAGATCTTTCATAGAGAACTCCTTAGACAACCATATTTTGATTGAGGTTAACATGGAAATATCATTTCCAATCAGAAGGATGTCATCTACGTACAGTACGAGGAAGACAACTACCCTCCCACTGACCTTCTTGAACACACATAGTTCCTCCTCGTTCTTGATGAAATCAAATATTTTGATCACATCATTGAAACGAGTATTCCAGCTCCGAGATGCTTGCTTAAGTCCATAAATGGACCTTTGCAGCTTACAGATTTGTGATCATCATCACTGAATGTGAAACCAAGTGGCTATTTCATATAGATATCTTCCTCAAGATATCCATTTAAGAATGCCGTTTTCACGTCCATCTGTCATATTTCATAATCCAAATAGACTGTAACAGCAAGTAATGTGCGGATGGATTTTAGCATGGCTACGGATGAAAAGGTATCCTGATAGTCAATGCCTTCGTGCTGACTATAACCTTTCGCTACGAGCCTAGCCTTGAATGTCTCCACATTCCCATCTGCACCTATCTTTCTCTTGAAGATCCATTTACACTTAATAGGTACAATACCTTCAGGTGGATCTACCAAGGTCCAGACTTGGTTTGAGTGCATCGAGTCAATTTCTGATCTCATTGCCTCTAACCATTTTTCGAAGTTGATATCTGATATCACCTCGTCATAGGTCTTGGGGTCATCACCATGAGTCCCATTTCCCATGAGGAATATTTCTTCTACTTCTTCTTGTATAGTACCTAAGTACTTTTCAGGAGGACGAAAAACCATAGTCAATCTACGAGGTGGAAGAAGTTGTGTTAGGACTGGTTCTAATTGATTTGGTTCCTCAGGTTCTTTAGCTCGTTGCTCTTGGGAGACATTCTCCTTGAGCTTAATTATTTTTCCAATGCCACCATCTTGAATAAACTATTTTTCAAAAAAATTAGCATATCGATTCACAATCACATTGTGATCTTTCAAAATATAAAAATAGTATCCTAATGACTCTTTAGGATATCCTATGAACCAAGCTCTAAAAGATCTGAACTCTAACTTGTCCGCCTGCTGTCTCTTGACATAAGCTGGACAACCCCAAATTCTGAGATGACTCAGACTTGGCTTCTTACCATGCCATATCTCATACGGTGTGGTAGGAATGGTTTTAGAGAGAACCCTATTCAATACATATATTGCTGTCATGAGACAATGTCCCCAAAGAAACTCAGGGAGGTCCGTGAAGCTCATCATGGAACGGACCATATCTAATAGGGTCTGGTTCCTTCGTTCTGAAACCCCACTGAGTTGTGGCATTCCAGATGAAGTCCATTGAAAGACTATGCCATTATCCTTAAGATAGTCTAGAAACTCCCGACTAAGGTATTCGCCTCCTCGATCTGATCGAAGAACCTTAATGGACTTTCCTGTTTGTTTTTCTACCTCATGTCTGAATCTTTGAACTTTTCAAAGGCTTCAGACTTGTGTTTTATTAGAAACACATACCCGTACCTAGACATATCATCGGTGAAGGTAATGAAGTAGACATAGTTGCCTCTAGCCGGCATATCAAATGGACAGCACACATCTGTATGTACTAGGGCAAGTAGGTCTGTGGCCCTTTCTCCATATCCTGTAAAAGGGAGCTTGGTCATTTTGCCTTGAAGGCATGATTCACAAACTGAATATGACTCAAAAGTCAATGGACTCAATAGCCCGGATTTCTTCAATTTGTTAACCCTGTCTTCCGCTATATGACCTAGCCTTAAGTGCCACATATACCTATCATTTAGACTATCTCGAGGCCTTTTAATTCCCATGGCATTCATATTTTGCTCGATATGAAATACAGATATATCAATATGTAGCTGATAGAGACCATTAATAAAAAAATCATTTGCAACTTTATTATTTTCATAAAATATGTTACAATGGTTCTTATGAAAGCTAATCACATAGCCTTCTTGTGCTAAATATGAAATAGAAATCAAATTTCTGCTTGATATAGGCACATAATAACAATCTCTAAGAACTAAATCTAATCCTAATGGTAATCGCAGAGGGTAGATTTTCACGACCACAGCAGCAACTCTTGCTCCATTCCCGATGCATAGGATCATATCCCCATCCCTCAGCTTCCTGCTCTCCTCAAGATCCTACATAGAAGTGCACAAATGAGCACTAGAACCAGAGTCAAGTACCCAACTGGATGCAGAGAAAATCGTAAGATTAGATTCTATAACAAGCATACCTCTAGAAAGACCATCCTTCTTATTCTTCAGGATGGCCAGGTACTGAGGATAGTTTCGCTTCTAATGACCGTCTGAATTACAGTGAAAATATTTTTCCTTTTTAGCAGCCTTCTTCTTCGGTTCCATCTTCTTCTTCTTCCCATCCACTTTCTATTTCTTTGCAAACTTCTTCTTCTATCCAAAAGACTTTCTCTTGGAAGAAGTCCGCTCCACAATAATGACTGAGCTTTTTGAACCCTTCAAAGAAAGCTCAGTCGTAACTAACATGTTCATTAACTCAGCCAAGGTACACTGCATCTTATGCATATGAAAGTTCATGATGAACTGATCATATACATCAGACAAGGATTGAAGGATCACATCAATCTGAAAATCTCTGTCTAAGATGACATCGAGCTTCTCAAGCTCCTCAAGGTCCTTGATCATTGACAAACAATGATCTTGGACTGACTGCCCATCATGCATTTTAGTCTTAAAAAGTCTTTGGCAGACTTGATACTTGGCTGCGTGACTTTGTTCACCAAACAACTCTTGTAAGTGAGCCAACATTTGGTGGGTAGTCATAATGTTCTCATGCTGGCATTGCAAGTCATCAGACATGGCACCCAACATGTAGTACCTGGCTTTGTTATCATCACCCATCCACTTTTCTAGAGATGCTCTCTGTTCAGCAGTCGGACGTGCTGGTGTGGCAGGTGGGTCCTGGTCCAAGACATGAGTCAGTTTCTCAAAATCCAGAATAATTCTGTAGTTCCTCAAGCAGTCTTTGAAATTAGGTCTAGTCAATCTATGGGAGTCTAGTATTTTGGTCAGGGGGTTGGATGCAGACATATTTTTTATAGAGAGTCAAAAGTTTCTAGTTAGATTTTATAATCAGACTTAACCAATTTATTTAGAGATTTTATTTTTAAACAAATTAAACTCTCACTATTTTCTCAGATCCCTACACTCCCTAGGTAGAGATGTGAAAATCTTCATGATTAGTGATTTCTAGTGGGTGGTGCGGTCTCACCGACTGGCTCACCACCTCACCTAACAGTTATTGATGATGGGTCAATCGATGAGTGGACAACTCTTGTCCAATGATTCTCTAATCATGGTGCACCCAAAACTTGGTCTCTAATTCATGAAGCTCACTGTTCCCAGAATATTGCTCCAATCCTTAGTTAAGTCAGACCCATCATTTGCATGAATTAGATTCCTGATTGGGTCCCTCACCATATCCAAAATATTGAGCACAACCCATCCTCTAATCTGTAGCATCCAATGCCTAATGGATATGGTTGCATCTTTTCAGTGTAACTAAGCCACTGTAACCAGCTGAGAACAATCAACCCCGGGAAGGGCCCGCACATCCACAATGGTGGAAGATCTTGGACTTAATATTTTCTTAAGGAGATTTGATTTAGGTCTCATTAAACTTGATAAAGTCATAACAATTATGACTAACCTAGTGATATGGGTTAGCTCGAATTGTTAGCCACCTCAAATCAGAACTAGATCAACACATATGGCCAGGTAAGTGAGACAGGTGGAAGGGATATGTCATTAACTTGACAAGAATGCATTCGAGTTGAGTAGCTCTCAATTAAAAATCAGTCGGTCGTATCTGCCCAACTTACCTTAGACACCAAATTATCAAACCAGAACCAATTGGGTTAGTTTACAATCTAGGCTCTAACCACTGAGCCAAATTAGGTCTTAACTTGATCGAGTCATATCTAAATGTGATTCGACCTTGACCTCGACTTAATCCTATTAGGCTGGTCAATTATTAGCTTTCATGATCCCACCTAACCAACTTTTGATTCGATTTGATCAACCGCTAGACCTAATTGAGCTACCCAAGCTCGAACCCAATTTTATGAAAATAGCTTAGATCTGAAATTTTTAATTTTAGACTTAATTTAATTTTATAAGCTTAATTCATTAATTAAGTCTTGGGTTCATAAACAAAACATGTAAATAAATCCTAGGGTTTCAAGATTTAGGATTTTGCAGAAAAGTAAATTTTGATTTCTGATTAAGGATGAACGCGCAGCATCCTTACACGCCATAAGAATACCCCATTGAATGGAAGGAGAGGGTCTTAAACCCTACTTTATTCTTATGACCAGACGGCCATGAGAAATATCTTAATCAAAAATATTAATTTAACTACAAAACTAGTTAGATCTAAGTTACATATCACATATATAATTTTAGATCTAACTTATACATGCTTTGCATACATCTCATGTATTAAAATATGATCTAATTAGCATGATTTCAGATCTGATACATTATATATAATATCTAAAAAATAAAATTTAAATCAAACTATTTAATATAAAATCTATTTTAGACAGTTACTAGAACAATTCTACAACTAGTCTAGGCATGCAATAGATCAATCTTATGTATTAATTAAAATTTTATTTTCTATTTTTTTATTTGAATATAATATTTATAATATCAAAAAAATAGAGAATAAATTAGATCTAATTTATATTTTAATCATATTAAAATATAAAACTATAAGACTATTCATAGATCAAACTACTCCTAGTCTAGTCATGCATCTCATACATGTTAGATCTACTTAGATTTAATTTTAAATTTTTTTGATTTCAGATCCTATCATATCTAAAATTTATTAATATAAATAAATAAAAATAAAAATTAGATCTAAATTAGATCTGAAATAGAGCCATCAATCTGGCTCTGATACCAGTTGAAGGAAAAACTAACTTTTTCCTTGTAGGATCTTCCAGATCTAATGAGATCTGGGATGGAATATTTCAAAAAAAAATTATTCTATGATATTTTAGATCTAAGTTTTATTAGATCTAATTTCTATTATCTAATATTAAATTTAAAATTAAATCTAAAAATATGAGGAATAGAGACATACCTCTAGGATAACTAGATTACCCTGTAGATGATCGCAGTAATGTCCGAGGTTCTAAAATAGCCACGCAATCGCCTGGCCTCTATCGATATCTACTCGAGTAGGATCTAGATTATATTCTCCTTATGAATCTTTGCTCCAAAAATTAGATCTGGATCTGATCTGAAAGATCTTCAAAAGATCTTCTGAAGTTGGAGCAGCAGCTTCTCGACAAATCTCTGCAGCCTTCTAATCAGGAAGCCACCACACCTTGGACAAGCACCAGATGGATGCCCAACCTCTTGGATGTGAAGAGGAGAGGGAGAGGAGTAGAGGGGGCATAGAGAAGTGGAGAGGATTCAGGCTTTTTCTGGTTATTGAGAAGAGTCTCAAAACCCTAGGTGCAGACAGGGTTTAAATAGACCCTGCTGTGCCATGCAGTGCCACATCATTTGACCAATCAAAAATTTTAATTAATTCTAGAAAAATTAGATTGGTGGAGTGATGTCATCTGATCATATAAGATAAGAATCTCCATAATCCCTCCTACTGTTGGCACCAACATTGGATAAGCACAGTGAGATTGGCGCCCCACAGTCCAAGTTGATCAAGGGATCAGAGTCCTCATCTCATGGGACTCTATCCTTATCCACTTGGGGTGCATGCCCAATCTGAATATGGCATCCACTTTGAGGCCTAATTTAGCAAGTGGACACTCCACAAAAAATCTCCAATGATCTCTTGCCAAGTGGCCTTCAGTCCAAGGTCCATGGGTCAACATTTGACCAATGTCCTAAAATAAAAATGGCAGATGACAGGAATTAGTAGGTATTGTCTTAAATTCATCTCATGAATTAAGACAAATCTTTTTTGAGCTGAATTGACTCCAGTCAGACTATGAGAAACCTTCTCAAGATTCTCTGGGTGAGTCAAATCACATGTGGCTCAGTCGAGATAGAAAAGATTACACGAGGAGAAAGTTAGGCTCAATTGTGTGCTAGCACGATTTCCTTGAACCTAATTGGATCTAATCCAAATCAATCAAACTGGGCTATCTCAATTGATGACATCCAGACCACTCTTATTTGTGTGACCCAGTTAGGTTTATTTTCGTATGGTAATGAGACATGTCGTGATCTCATCATCGACATCATCGAAACTCCTTTCGATGGACCTGAACTCTTCTGATTCAGACAATTAGAATGATTGATCATCAAGATCATTCTAATTGCTCCCAAAATCCATTAGTGGCAGCTAGCAGTATATGGTGGTAATCCATCAGAAATGAAGATAAACCTCTTGGTGCAGCTACCTGTGTGATTGAGTTCTTCTATCATGAGTCCCAACTGAATTAGGGTTAAGGTGAACTCGTCAAACCCAACATCAGTCATATGAATCAATCAATTGATCTGAGTCCGATGTGAAATCCCAATGGAAAACTCTTTTTCATTATTTCACTCTGCCATGGCCATGGGCTTAAGAACTCGATCTTTTAATCATCATAGGACTACTCCTCTCATCTACCGAGGTTGATAGATCCCTTCTTGGTGCGATCTAGTTTCTACAATGAATATGCTACAGCCAACATACACCTCAGGGTTTCGAATGGCTAGGAGAACGAGTTATGGTATAGTCAAACTATAACACACTCAAGGTGAACTATCGATGTACCTCAGGTCAAAGAACTAGACACACAGCTGCAGCATCGAGTTAGTCATCGACGAGAAGATAGATTTCCTTATGACTGCTCGAGGTGGTCACGCTCAGTACTCTTGTTCTCAATGAATACCTGTACTCTTGCTCTGATGTCTCTACACCGTAGACTCAAGACACATCTACCTTAAGAAAATGATCGTACACCAACCTTCTGGATCGATCACCATCCTCGTGATGATTTTATGGTCAGGAGCTGTTTATGAGTTAGTTATGTAAATTTATGTCTTAAATTTTTAACTCTTGAAAATATGAATTAATATTCCTACTAACTCAAAGGATGTATCACAGACATAATATACGCAATGTGATAGTAGAATAATCCTTTTATTCATTTATAGTCAAAATTATAAATTTATCCTTATATTTGTACAAGAATGTGTCAGCCAATCTAGCATCTAGGGCACACGTCTAACAGGTATGTATTATGGATGTACCTCATCTTTAGATACTTTTGATTGAGGATCTTCTTGTGGTCCAACCACTAGTATTTCTAGATCGATTTGTAGATCATGAACTTCAATAAGTTCAATATTCCTCCCACTGCCTCCTTGTTGGATGAGTTCATTTTTTTAAAAAAATGGCATGCCTACTAACAAACATCTTTGTTCAATAGGTGGTAGAAGTAGTATCCATTAATTTTTTTAGGATACTCTACAAACCTACACTTATCTGATCTAGCACTAAGCTTATTTTCAAAAATATTTTTGATATAAGTAGGATAGCCCCAAGTCTTAAGATGTTTAAGATTAGGCTTTCTTCCCTTCCATATCTCATATGGTGTGCTTGCAACAGACTTTAAAGGCATCCTGTTTAATATGTATGCGGCAGTCTCTAGGTCATTATCTCTAGAAAGATATTGAAAGATCAGTGAAGCATATTATGGACTGCACCATATCCATCAAAGTATGATTCCTCCTTTCTGTTACACCATTTAACTGGGGTGTATAAGAAGGGATCCATTCAGAGAGAATACCTTTACTTTTAAGATGATCAAAAAATTTACTGGATAAGTATTCTCCTCCTCGATTAGATCGAAGAACCTTGATATCTTTTTCAGTTTGTTTCTCGATTATATATTGATACTCTTTGAACTTATCAAAGTCTTTGAATTTATGTTTCATAAGATACACATATCCAAACCTTGATAAATCTTCCATAAAGATGATAAAATTAGAGTATCCTTCTCTGGCTTGAGTTGTCATTAATCCACATATATTGTATGTACTAGGACTAACAACTCATTCACTCTCTCTCCATATCTAGAAAATAGAGTCTTGATCATCTTACCCATGAGACAAGATTTATAAGTTTTCAATGATTCATAATCATATGGGTCAAAGAATTCTTCTTTGTATAACTTGTTAATCTTTGACTCACTAATTTGACAAAGACGACAATGCCAGAGTGTTGCTCCTAGATTGATTTTGATAATTACAAAGCAGATTGAAGGGATACAAATAATTTTAAAAATGAAAAAGTCCTTATGCTCTTCAAGGGCAAAATTATAATTTCACTAAAATCTTGATTTGATAGTATCATTTGATAAAACAAATGATTTGAAAACTATTGGTGAAAATTTTATTATTTTTGGACTTATATTTTTGAAGTTATGAAGGTTTTAAGTGCATGAGTCGACTCATGAGTCAACTCATGGCACTGTGAGCTGATTGGCATGCAAAAATTCTCCTTGGCACGCTAGTTTTCTGGCTTGGCACGACCTGTGAGTCGACTCATGAGTCGACCCACAAGGCATGAGTCAACTCATGAGTCGACCCCTGCTGATTTGAGCCAAGAATTTCCAGAAACGCATTCTCTGGTAAATGCAACAGAAGTCGACTCATGAGTCGACCCCTGCGACGGAAAATGTCTTCAACGGATAGTTTTTTGCCCATTTTAATTACCTTTTATGCTTCCTAAAAATGCTCTAACAGCTCTTTATCTGCCTAAATTGTTTTCTCTTGCTTCTAATGCTGTAAAATGCTTAAAATGGTGAAAGAAATTGCAGATTAAATAGAGATCAAATGTGAGATCAAATACAATAGAGAGGATCCGAAATCTGCACGAAAAAGCCTGAGATCAACGAGATAATTTGAGAGAAAAAGAAAAGAGGATCCAAAATCCATACGAGAGATTGTGAAAGAGATTCAAGAGCTTTCAAAGAGAGGATCTTTCAAGCCTATTGTTCAACCTTGATCTAGAGATCTTCCAAAGCTTTAAAGAGATCTTCAATCAACGATCATCCTCTTCTCAAGCATTCGTTCAAGCATTCATCCATCTTGAGAAAATTTAAAAAGGGTTTCTTCATTTGAGTAAAGTTTTTATTGTTATATTCGCTCATTTAAAGGAGCTGTTATTGTATTAATCTGTGCTCAAAATTTTTCTAACTCTTTGTGAGTTTTTGTTCTTGTTTTTGGAGGATTTCCAAAACAAGGAAAGGTTGATCCGAACCTGAAATCGGAGTGTTTTGGGTTTACTTATACCCGAAAAAACAAGTGATCTAGCTTGGGATAGCTAGTGTCGGAGTTTCCGACGTTTTGTATTCGGGTTGAATACAAAGTATAGTGGATTGAAATTCCCAAGTAGGATCTTGGGGAGTGGATGTAGGTGCAAGGTTAGCACCGAACCACTATAAATCCTTATGTTTGTGGTGTGCTTTATCGCTTCACTTTATTTCTTTATTATATTCTTGCATTCCTACTTTAGGTAATTAATATTGAATTAAAGTCTTTGTTTTGTTCTTCATAAGTAATCAGTTGGGCTTAAAATTTTTAGAAACCCAATTCACCCCCCCTCTTGGGTTGCATAGCTGGGCAACAAGTGGTATCAGAGCTGGTGCTCTAGCCCTTCTTTGATCTAACAATCAAAGAGCCAAAGATCTATGGCAACCCATATCGGTACTTCTCTAGCCGAGGGGCAATCTACAAACCGACCTCCACTTTTCAATGGGTCTAATTACACCTATTGGAAAGCTCGGATGAAGATATTCATACAAGCACTCGACTATGATATGTGGAGTATCATAGTGAACGGTCCTCACACACCCACCAAGATTATAGATGGTGAAGAGTCAACCAAACCCGAAAAAGAATGGGATGAGGTTGACAAGAAATTGGCACAATTAAATGCCAAAGCCATGAATGTCCTTTATTGTGCACTAGATGCAAGTGAATTTAATCGCATTTCTACTTGTGCATCTGCTAAAGAAATATGGGATAGGTTAGAAGTAACCCATGAGGGAACAAATCAAGTAAAAGAGTCTAAAATAAACATGCTTGTACATAAATATGAATTGTTCAAAATAGAGCATGATGAGTCCATAACTGCTATGTTTACTCGTTTTACTGATATAATCAATGGTTTAAAGAGTCTTGGCAAATCTTATACTAACAGTGAACTTGTAAGGAAGATTCTCAGGTCACTGCCAAGAACTTGGGAAGCCTAGGTGACTGCCATCCAAGAAGCAAAGGACTTGAACACTCTACCTCTAGAAGAGCTTCTTGGATCCTTGATGACTCATGAACTTAGCATGAAGCAACATCAAGAGGATGAAGTCAAAAAGAAAAGAACCATTACCCTCAAATCCACAACTTTGCCTGATTATGAAATGGATGACTCTGAAGATGAAGAACAGGATGAAGAGATGGCACTCATCACCCGAAAATTTAAGAAGTTTCTAAGAAAAAGGAAACAGGGGATGAGAAAGAAATTCACAAAAGGGGATCAAAGCAAAGAAAAGGAGAAAGATCAACCCCTTATATGCTACGAGTGCAAGAAGCCGGGACATTTCAGATCCGAATGTCCACAATTGAAGAAAGGTCCAAAGAAGTTCAAAAAGAAGGCAATGATGGCGACCTGGAGTGTGAGTGATGACTCAAGCTCTGACGAGGAAACCTCAACAGAACAAGCCAACCTGTGCCTGATGGCACACGAAAATGAGGTAACTTCTGAATCCACTAGTGAATTTACTTTTGAAGAATTGCATGAAGCATTCTATGATTCAATTGATGAATTAAAGAAACTAGGGAAGAAAAACAAAGAACTGAAATTGGAAAATCAGTCCTTAATAAAACAAGCTGAAAACCTTTCAATTGAAAAATTCACATTGATTCAAGAAAATCAAAACTTTAAGGATGAAATTAATAAGCTGAAATCTATAGTAGATAAGTTCACCTTAAGTTCAAACAAACTAAATATGATCCTTGATAATCGAAAGCTATATATGATAAGGCTGGACTTGGCTATAAACCCCTGAAGAAACAAAAATTTCTGAAGGATATTTATGTAAATTATTCAAGTAACAAGTCTACAAATATTACTTGTTTCAACTGTGGTAGGATAGGACATAAATCATACACATGTCTTATTAACAAATATGCAAACACAAAGAAAATATGGGTTCCAAAAGGAACCATCTTGACTAACCTAAAAGGACCCAAAAAAGCTTGGGTACCTAAGACAGAAACTTGATCTTTGCTTGCAGGTGTGTCTAGCATCCCAAGAAGGAAACAGAAAATGGTATCTTGACAGTGGATGCTCGAGACACATGACTGGTGATGAATCACAATTCATCACGCTTGATGCTAAGGATGGAGGGATGGTCACCTTTGGAGATAATGGCAAAGGAAAGATCATCGGGATAGGTAACATTGGTATCACTCCCTCCAAATACATTGAGAATGTTTTATTAGTTAAAGGTTTAAAGCATAACTTACTTAGCATTAGTCAATTCTGTGATAAAGGGTATAAAGTAGTTTTTGAATCATCTGTTTGCATTGTGACTAGTCCTATTAACGATGGCATTAAATTTATAGGACATAGGCATGGCTATGTTTATATGGTAGATTTAAATGATTTAGCCAAATTAGATATGCAATGCCTAGTATCTTTGAATGCTAAAATTAATGAGACTAGTTGGCTGTGGCATCGTAGACTTGCACATATTAGCATGCACTCTCTTTCAAAATTATTTAAGAAAGATTTAGTTCTTGGTTTGCCAAAACTGAATTTTGAAAAGGATAGAATTTGTGATGCATGCCAATTAGGTAAACAAACTAGAGTATCATTTAAATCCAAAAACACTGTTTCAACTTCTAGACCTTTAGAGCTCTTACATATGGACTTATTTGGACCAACAAGAACCACTAGTCTAGGAGGAAAATAATATGGCTTTGTAATAATAGATGATTACTCTCGTTTTACTTGAGTTTTCTTTTTAGCTCACAAAAATGAAACTTTTCATATTTTCACTAAATTTCATCGAAAAGTCACTAATGAAAAAGGGTTTTCAATTCAAAATATTAGAAGTGATCATGGAACTAAATTTGAAAATCATGACTTTGAAAATTTTTGTGATGAAAATGAAATTGGCCATAACTTCTCTGCTCCTAGGACACCCCAACAGAATGGGGTAGTTGAAAGGAAAAACAGAACCTTAGAAGAAATGGCCCGTACCATGTTGTGTGAAAGCAACCTTCCAAGATATTTTTGGACGGAAGCAATTAACACAGCATGTTACATTTTAAATCTTGCTTTAATTAGACAATTTTTAAAGAAAACCCCCTATGAACTTTGGAAAGGAAGAAAACCAAATATTGCATATTTTCATATTTTTGGTTGTCGATGTTTCGTATTAATTAATGGCAAAGAAAAACTTAGTAAATTTGATGCAAAATCAGATGAAGCAATCTTTCTAGGTTACTCCTCTACTAGTAAAGCATTTAGAGTTTTCAACAAAAGAACTTTAGTAGTTGAGGAGTCCATACATGTTGTTTTTGATGAATCTAACGATCTTCCTTCAAGGAAGAATGAGGGTGTTGATGATGCAGAGCCACTAATAGAAGGTATGAAGGAGATCACTCTGAAAGATTCAGCAACTCCAGAAGACAAGGATCAAGAAGATAAACAAGATGAGAGAAGTGAAGAAATTCAAGAACAACCTCAAGGTACAAATGACCTACCCAAGAAATGGAGGTATGTTCACAACCACCCTAAGGAGTTAATTATCGGTGATCCTATGCATGGGGTAAAAACACGTTCTTCACTTAGAGATGTACTTAATCATTGTGCTTTTGTATCTCAACTTGAACCTAAAACTTTTGAAGAAGCTGAAAATGATCATAACTGGATTAATGCTATGCAAGAAGAACTTAATCAATTTGAAAGAAATAATGTTTGGACCTTAGTGACAAGACCTAAAGATTATTCAATAATTGGCACAAAATGGGTCTTTAAAAACAAATTAGATGAGCATGGAAATGTAATTAGAAATAAAGTAAGACTGGTTGCTAAGGGATATAATCAAGAAGAAGGAATTGATTTTGATGAAACCTTTGCACCTGTTGCTAGATTAGAAGCTATTAGACTTCTACTTGCATATGCTTGCTTTATGAAATTCAAATTATTTTAAATGGATGTTAAAAGTGCATTTTTAAATGGTTATATCTCTGAAGAAGTATATGTAGAACAACTCCCTAGATTTGAAAATCATACTTTTCCTAATCATGTCTTTAGATTAAATAAAGCTTTATATGGATTAAAACAAGCACCTAGAGCATGGTATGAGAGGCTAGGTAAATTTCTACTAAATAATGGTTTTACAAGAGGTAATGTAGATACAACCCTATTTATTAAAAGAAATCAAAATGATATGCTAATTATACAAATTTATGTTGATGACATAATTTTTGGGTCTACTAATGAATCCCTTTGTCAAGACTTTGCTAAGCTTATGCAGGGAGAGTTCGAGATGAGCATGATGGGAGAACTCACCTTCTTCCTCGGACTCCAAATTAAACAATCAAAAGAGAGAATCTCCATCATCCAAAGCAAGTACACCAAGGAACTACTCAAAAGATTTGGAATGGAGAACTGCAAACCAATTGGCACACCAATAAGTCCCTCATGTAAGCTTGACAAGGATGATGAAGGTAAAAGCGTAGACTTAAAATACTATAGAGGTATAATTGGTTCATTACTATATTTAACTGCAATTAGGCCTGATATCATGTTTAGTGTTTGTCTATGTGCTAGATATCAATCTAATCCTAAGGAATCTCATTTGAATGCTGTTAAAAAAATCCTTAGATACTTAAATGGTACTCAAACTCTAGGGTTATGGTACTCTAAGGACTCACAAATTAATTTATTAGGATATTCAGATGCTGATTTTGCTGGATGTAAATTAGATAGAAAAAGCACAAGTGGAACTTGCCAATTTCTTGGAGTTAACCTAATCTCATGGTTTAGCAAGAAACAAAATTCGGTGGCACTGTCTACGACTGAGGCCGAATACATTGCAGCCAGTAGTTGTTGTGCTCAAATCTTGTGGATTAAGCAACAACTCGAAGACTTTGGAATCAAACTTAATAAAACACCAATAAGATGTGATAATACAAGTGCCATAAATCTATCTCAAAATCCAATTCAACACTCAAGATCTAAACATATTGAAATAAGACATCATTTCATAAGAGAACATGCTCAAAACAAAAATGTAATTCTTGAATATGTTTGCACTGAAAATCAATTAGCTGATATCTTTACAAAGGCCCTTAGTGAGGATAGATTCTGTGAAATTAGGAGAAATCTAGGAATTCTAGATCCATATGCCTAAACTTCTCTTAATTGATATCAAATATTCTTGGAGCCCAATTTCCAACAACTATCCTGGTCCCAAAAGCTCAAATTTATCATTCTAAAAACTTATCATTAAGCAAAAATCCTTCACCCAAAATTTTGAATTTTTCTAAAATTTATTTGCATTTTTTCTGAATTTCTGAACTTCATGAGTCGACCCCCATGAGTCGACTCAATGGCAAACTTGTAAATCCCACCAACTTTCAACGGGTTCATTGTTTTTATAAGGGTTACTGTTTGTGAGACGACTCATCTTCCCATCGTCCTTCTTCCAAAAGCCATCTTCTCCAACTCTTTTTGCTCCAAATCCAAGGATTAATTTCGAGAAAATTCTCCCTCCTCCTCTCCACCAAAAATCGCCTCCTTGAAAAGGATTTTCTGTGCTTTCTCGCATTGCTTGGCGCGGTTGGAACGTGCCTTAGCACTTTACCGATCTTCCAAAATCCACTTCTTTTCTCCACCAAAATCCTTCTTCACTCTCTTGTGATCCCTCCTCCACTCAATTCAAGTCTCCTTGTCTGCTAGTATAGTGGATATGGCTCCAAAGATGAAACTTCCCCAAAGAAAAAAATCAATCCGTGAGCCTGAAGAAATTGTCAGAAAGAAAAGGCAAGCCGCTCAATCTTCAACTGCTCCCACTCCAGTTTCAGTACTTGCTCAAGGTCCCTCTCAATCCTCCATAAGCCCCAGTGTAAATCCTCTTTCTGATAGAAAAGTAGAAACCGGAAAAAATATAGATTTTTGGTTCTTTGAGAAAGAAGGTTTTTCTTTTGCAAGTAAAATTAAAAATCAAGGATGGAAACTCTACTGCTCCCTTAAGGAAGTCACCTATGTTGACCTAGTTAGAGAATTCTACCAGAATCTACATTATGGAAATGGGTCAGTGACTTCAACAGTCAAGGGAATTGATATCTGCTTGGATTCTAGAATATTGGGAGAAATACTTCAGTTGCCTAGTGAAGGATACTCATATATGGAACTCCCAATTAAAGAAGAGGGGATCAGAATTATTTTAGGAGAAACCTATTCAGAAAGTTTAAACAAATTGGAAGCAAAGATTTTGTCCATAGAGATGAGGGTCCTGCATCAGATGGTAACAAAGCTCTTCTTTCCTAGGAGTGGTAGACATGACTTTCTTTCCAGCAGAGATGTTGTGTCATGTTTCATGTCATCACTCAGACCCCCCTAAACCTCCCTGCACTTATGATAGAGGCCATGAGAGAAACTTTGAACAGATCCAAGGCACACTTGCCTTATGGTATGGCCCTTACTAGAGTATTCAGGAGGTTTGGAGTTAGTTGTGAGGGGGAGGCACCTACCAAGCTCTCACATGTGGACACTTTCAACCAACACAGCCTGCACCGAATGGGAATTACAAAGACTGATGGTGGTTGGATCAAGGGCTCTGAAGAAAGAGCTGAGGATAGAGCTAAAATAAGAGCTGAGGACAGAACTGAAGGCAGAGTAGAAGAAGAAGGTCCATCTTCTCCTATACATGACTTCAGGGCAGCTTCACCAGATACCCAGTTCATTCCTGATACTGAGGCTGGCCCTTCAGAGTTTACTAGGATGCCCACACCAGTGTATCAGCCAGCGAGCAGAGCACCTCATTCAGAGTTCAGACTGGCTGACGATCAGATCGAGCATATATCACAGCGTGTGGCTTCTTTGCTGTCTAGTCAGTGGGGTAGTACTTCTTTTGCACCTGGAGGCACCTCTTCTGATCAGACCATTTCTCCCCACATCTCCACTGTGTTTCAGATGATTTCAGATCAGTCCATCAGGATACAGCAGCTTGAGGACACAGTCTGGAGACTGACTGGCAGAGTTCTTGACTTGCAGGGGCAAGTCCTTGCATTGGCCCATCCCAAGCCACAGGAGTCAACCATTGAGGTCACAGACCTCACTGCAGAGGCTGGCAGACTCAGAGGAGCACTAGAAGGTGGATATGAGCTACTGAGGAAAGAAATCCAAGGATCGAGTGAGCATGCTACCACTCAGTTCACTGCTCTACTTCAATCTATTTCCAGAGCACTGAACGTACTTGATTCTATCAGACTCACCCTTTCTGTTTAGTCCTTAGCATCTCAGCGTTCTCAGCCTCCCAGTTCATCTCGTTCTCCTGCTCATGCCAGAGGCAGACGGGGTAGAGGACGCACTTCTGATCCATCAGCTTCTCATACCATATCTGATGACTCCGATCCATGATTTGTCTTGATCATTACTAGGTCCTAGGAGTTAGTATCTTGTTCTAGGATCTGTACCTTGGGACCATGTATTGACAATTAGCTGGTTGATTTTTATAATATGAACTATGTATTGAAACAATTATGATTTTAATGGAATCATCTTTTACTTATATTTCTACCTTTTTGTAATGATATCGATCATATTTTGGTTATATATTTTTTCTTGTTGAAATATTGACTTCTCCTTGTTGTTGTTTGCTGTTGATAATTGCTATATTAAGGAAAAGCAAACATCTGTGAAAAACTCTAAAGGGGAAGAAATTAAAAAAAAAATATTTCAGAAAAAGGAAGAGTTAACCATGTTTGATGATGTCAAAAAGGAGGAGAAATTAAACAAAAACAAAAATTAAAATTAAACAAAAATTGAAGAAATTAAACAAAAAGCAACTCATTAAAAGCAAAACCCTAAATTATGAGAAAAAGGGGGAGAAATTAAACAAAAAGCAACTCATCAAAAGCAAAACCCTAAAAGCAAAACTCTAAATTATGAGAAATTTGGCATCAAACAGAAATTAAACAAAAAGCAATTCAATTATGAGCAATTAAAGAAAAAGCAACCCATCAAAAGCAAAACTACAAATTATGAGAAATTAATTGAAGAATTTAAAGAACAATATCAAAAGTACAATGCTAAGTACAATGCAATTATGTAACTTTTAAATTATTTCTTTACATATGCTCTGATTTACTTTAAAAATTTAAATATGCTCTGATATACTTCAAAATTCCAACTTACCTTGATACATCTTAAGAAATTTAACTTACTCTGATACTCCCTAAAATTTCCCTAAAATATCTTTTAACTTGCTCTGATACATTATAAAATTTGCTCTGATACAGTGTGAAATTTTCTTTGATACATTGTAAAATCTTTTCTGATAACATTGTAAAAATTATTTTTCTTGCTCTGATACATTATAAAATTTGCTCTGATACAGTGTGAAATTTTCTCTGATACATTGTAAAATCTTTTCTGATAACATTGTAAAAATTATTTTTCTTGCTCTGATACATTGCAAAATTTATTTCTTTTCTCTTGCTCAGATATATCTTAAACTCAAAATGATCTAATACCCTTTTCAAATCTTTAAGAAAATGGACAAACTATTTTTGCATAAATATGCCAAAAGAATCATACTCTTTTCAAGCATATACACCTATAATGCATTCTTTTGAAATTAGTGATTCACATAAATGTTTTTGTTCAAATATTTTGTCATCATCAAAAAGGGGGAGATTGTTGCTCCTAGATTAATTTTGATGATTACAAAGCAGATTGAAGGGATACAAATAATTTTAAAAATGAAAAAGTCCTTATGCTCTTCAAGGGCAAAATCATAATTTCACTAAAATCCTGATTTGATAGTATCATTTGATAAAACAAATGATTTGAAAACTATTGATGAAAATTTCATTATTTTTGGACTTATATTTTTGAAGTTATGAAGGTTTGAAGTGCATGAGTCGACTCATGAGTCAACTCATGGCACTGTGAGCTGATTGGCACGCAAAAATTCTCCTTGGCACGCTAGTTTTCTGGCTTGGCATAACCTGTGAGTCGACTCATGAGTCGACCCACAAGGCATGAGTCAACTCATGAGTCGACCCCTGCTGATTTGAGACAAGAATTTCCAGAAACGCATTCTCTGGTAAATGCAACAGAAGTCGACTCCTGATGCATGAGTCGACTCATGAGTCGACCCCTGCGACGGAAAATGTCTTCAACGGATAGTTTTTTGCCCGTTTTAATTGCTTTTTATGCTTCCTAAAAATGCTCTAACGGCTCTTTATCTGCCTAAATTATTTTCTCTTACTTCTAATGCTGTAAAATGCTTAAAATGGTGAAAGAAATTGCAGATTAAATAGAGATCAAATGTGAGATCAAATACAATAGAGAGGATCCGAAATCTGCACGAAAAAGCCTGAGATCAACGAGATAATTTGAGAGAAAAAGAAAAGAAGATCCAAAATCCACATGAGAGATTGTGAAAGAGATTCAAGAGCTTTCAAAGAGAGGATCTTTCAAGCCTATTGTTCAACCTTGATCTAGAGATCTTCCAAAGCTTTAAAGAGATCTTCAATCAACGATCATCCTCTTCTCAAGCATTCATTCAAGCATTCATCCATCTTGAGAAAATTCAAAAAGGGTTTCTTCATTTGAGTAAAGTTTTTATTGTTATATTCGCTCATTTAAAGGAGCTATTATTGTATTAATCTGTGCTCAAAATTTTTCTAACTCTTTGTGAGTTTTTGTTCTTGTTTTTGGAGGATTTTCAAAACAAGGAAAGGTTGATCCGAACCTGAAATTGGAGTGTTTTGGGTTTACTTGTACCCGGAGAAACAAGTGATCTAGCTTGGGATAGCTAGTGTCGGAGTTTCCGATATTTTGTATTCGGGTTGAATACAAAGTATAGTGGATTGAAATTCCCAAGTAGGATCTTGGGGAGTGGATGTAGGTGCAAGGTTAGCACCGAACCACTATAAATCTTTGTGTTTGTGGTGTGCTTTATCGCTTCACTTTATTTCTTTATTATATTCTTGCATTCCTGCTTTAGGTAATTAATATTGAATTAAAGTCTTTGTTTTGTTCTTCATAAGTAATCAGTTGGGCTTAAAATTTTTAGAAACCCAATTCACCCCCCCTCTTGGGTTGCATAGTTGGGCAACACAGAGATATGTGACATTCACATCTTCTCTCTTTCTTTTCATATTTCTTTCAATATGAAAAATATTTTTATTGAGTGCACGAATTAAAAGATTGTTATCAATACAACTACCGCCATAATATTCATTAGAAAAAAAATGAAGCATCCATTTTCCATTAGCCTTATTTCATAACCTTATTTTTACAACAAAGGTGTAGAAATAACGTTTCTAATGACCTTTGGCATGTAATAATAGTCTTTTAATCTAAAATTTTACCCGAAGGCAAATCAAGCATACAGGTTTTCACAGTCTTTGCGCTAATGGACTCTTCACTTGCACCATAGAGCTCGAGGTCATCTCTTTTCAGACCTTTGATATTCTATAGTTGCTGTAATAAATTATAAATATATGATTCACAGATGGTATCTAATACCCAAGTATCAGAGTTTAAGCCACACAATGAAAAAAAATAGGTTTGTATTATATACACACCTTTTGGTGCTATACTTGCACCCTGCTTCAAACTTGTAAGATTATTCTTGCAATTATACTCCTAATGTCCAAACTTATCATTAAATAAATAGCTAATATCTATATGGACATCTTTTGCCTTCTCATTATTACTGACCATCCCAAGATCAGGAATATCCAGAATATCAGAGTTCTTCTTCGATATGAACCTTATTTGCAAGTTCCTCAACCAATCCACAGAGTTGGATCGGTTAACATATTTTTATTTATGATATTATATAGTGAAAATAAAGAAACCATAATGCAGACTTAAATCTGTATAAATAAAGAACAATAGTATAAGCGGACCACTCATGTTTGACATACATAACTAGATGAGGACTTTTAAACTAGTTATGTCTCTCACTATTTTATCGGATACCATAGCCCGCTCCTATGATAAACGAGAAACTCTAATCTAAATTTTTAATGGGGTTGAGACCCTAATCCCTCAATGAAGCCTTATGGATATCACAACAAACCTCAATGAGTTCAAAGGTAGAAAAATCTATCCAATTACATCTCATGCAATTCTCAACATAACCTACCTCTAAAAATACTCATAGCCTTGTGGATATCACAATAAATTATAGTATTTTTAGTTAAGTCAGATTCTTCATTTCTATACGATCATATATAAAAAATACTATCCTTATGGATATCATAACAAAATAACATATCCAAATATGCCGTAAAGCATATAATATACATCAAGATAAATCCACATCAATCCCTATAGCAAGTCTTATGGATATCACAACAAATCTACTATGATTTTTGACAAGATATTGATTAGGCATGAAGGAAGGCATATGTAGTATTCTAAATATTGAGCTACCTTCATTCAAAATTTGAACTAATCCAATTGGCCAGAAAAGTGTTAAGATTGGTGGGGGTCCTCCCGTTGCTTTTCTTAGACACCAATAAAATTAGTCAGGCCAGCAACGAAATTAATTAAATAACCACCACACTTGATACACTCCTTAGACACCAATTGATTAATCGATTCAAGAAATAGGTCAGCTACTGATTCATAACACTACGACTTAATATAATTTTTATGAAGACTTTAATGGTCTCAAGCACATCCTAATTCAATCACAATGATGCACTATTATAGTTATATCTTAATAATCATAACAACTAATCATGATATCTATTCATATCTCTAAGATATGAAATCATAATCATTCAATATAATTATAACTAAACATCTCAAGCATATCACATATGCATGAAGTTCTAATAACATGCATGAATATAAAATATTCTTTTCGCGGTTCTTCTTCTAAGGATATCATAATGGCACCTCTACGTGCCATAAGAGTATCCTATTGAATAGGAAGAGAGGGTCTCTAAACCCTACTTGCTCTTATAACCAGACCGTTTGGTGATGAATCCAATTAGAGTACTAAGCTACTAAAAAAGATTTTATACATGCATCATGCATTTTATATTTAAAAATATATCTCTAAGATATGTGAGGGTTTGGATGTTCAATCAGGTACAACCTTTGACCCGACTTGAATCAAACCAAAAACCCATGTTTGATCACAATCAATATAACATTCTAACATTTGATTATATAGATCAAGGTAGGCTCTGATACCACTGATGGATTTCAGTGATGCAGCGGAAGAGTTAGGTATTTAAAACTTTCATTCAAAACATCCGATATACCGAAAACCCCAATGCCCAGAAATCCTTGACTATAATAATCAAAGTATAATAAATATAAATTAGGATAAGAAGAATACCTGAAGCACTAATCTCAATTTTCACAAGGCATCCACACAGAAATTAAACCAAGGACAGTGCTCCTTCTTCACCTTGCTTCAAGAGTTCTAGGCACTAGAACTCGAGTAGCCTCATACCGATCAGATTTCTCCAAGAAACTGACTCCACCCTCTCAGAACCTCCTCTGGACTTCTGATCCTCTTTCTTTAGAACCCTCACAACCCTTGTTAGGATCAGATAAGATTTTGTCTTAAATCCCAAAGCCTTGTCCTAAAACTAAGATAGGTTGTAAGAAAGAAAGGAGAGCAATAGAGACAAAATTGGAAACTCTTTCTGAATTGCATCGGACACCCAGTGCCCCAGCCAATTTATAGCCACTAGAGGGATGCCAAAAGAGAGGGATGCACCTCATCCAAGAGGCCTATCTGATCTGATTATCAGAGATAAGAGTTCCTTCAAACAGAAGGACTCTTATCAATGATACGTCGATCAGCACCCTACTCTGCGTGCGCGATCAGAGAAGGGATTTTTTTGCATCCCTTTTGAAATCAAAAAAATCTTCAAAAATCCACATGAATAGATAATTCAATCTTGATTCTAGAGCATATAATTAATGAATAAAAATTCTCATAAATGGATATGTTCTCACATTTTTTCATGCAAAGTCTGATCACCATGCGTGCAGGCATAAGGAGGAACTTATGGCATCTGTTTGGCATCCAGATAAGTCTAGAAAAATTTTAAAAAAATTGATAAGATAGAACGTTACTACCAAAAATCATTCCATTTTGAAAGCATTTGATAAGGAGAAGGACTCTCCAAATCTCAGAGAGATGCGATGCTTTTGCGTGCGCTCGTGAGACTTCCTTCCTTTTTCTATTTTTTTTCCATCCTAAAAATTTTAGAAAAAATACATCTCATACTTTGAGATGTACACCAGAGGATGGAGGGTGATATGGGCTCTACACACATCTTAATACCATGCCAGAAGGACTCTTTTCTTCTATCCACACCAACACTTGTACGCAGAATCTGTTTTCCACCAAGAGTCCTTCATAACTTGGACTCTTCAAAATTGGTGTTAAAATGGGATGCGGCACCCCAATTTGGGCTACTTCTAGGAGGCATGACCTAACCCAAATACCCACTAAATTAGGCTAGCTAATTAGCAAGGGATGAGACCAAATTGACCTCCAAAGGAGCAAGGGTTCCACACGTGCTAGCATGCTTATCGGAGCTCTGATTGAATCTAAAATTTTGATCAACCTTTTTCAAAAGGATCCTTGGCTAATTTCTATATGTGTGTGACCCATTGAATTTTACATCTAGCTGACAGTTAGTCTGGATGTAAGTTGATCAAATTTGATTAGATTTCAATCTAATCGATTTAGGTCCAATCGAGCTAACCCGAGTTCAACAATTATAATCCTTTCTAATTGGCAATCGAATTAAACTCTTTAATTCGATCAAAAACTTACAAGTCAAGATTGACGTCTAGCAACGTATCATGACTACTTAGAAGATGTAAAATTTTGATGAAAATATCAAATATATCCTTTAGTGGTAAGTTACCATACAATTCAATCCTTCAATCATCCCTACACCCTGAATATGTTCATGAGTATGGAATCATGTCAAACTCAAACACATATTCATATCGATTCTCAATTAACCAATAATGACTCCAATAAAGAAGTATTAGAATTTTTTTTTAATCTCCTTTCCACTTTTGATCAAAAGATTTTTTTCAAGTCATCTAGGATTGAGAATACACAGGATGCGATCTCCTCTTACTAGGAGTGATCGATTCCATGTTGACCTACTCACAACCTCCATATGTACTCCACCATATCCAGAACACTCTGTACATGTCTTAATGCCATGCCTGAGTATGAACCAAAATATGGGTTCATGTGCATAAGATTCTATGGTGGTCTCGATCTAATGATCACTTGTACAACTCCCATTTAGAGAACCATCTTTAACATGCAAGTACAGCTTTCATAAGATATTCTCTTTCATCATGTCAATTCAGTGGACTCATTTTTCAAATGAGCACCCATATTTTTGTATTAGTGTCCCACACAAGTGGCTAGTGAGATCTGCCACCCTCTCTATCGAGCATACATAGGATGTGCCAGTCTATCCGAAATATTGATCCCCGACTCAATGCTCCTACAATCAGAAATATTTAAGATTAAGATTATAGAGTTTTAGGTCTCACTAGCATGACCCATTCATGTCTCCTAAAATCATTGCCCTAGTCTTTGAAGTTTATCATAATCTTAGACATAATAAGATGTAGCTAATATGATGAATCAATATCTCAAATAATAAATATCATTTCATGAGTTAAAAAATTATAAAAAAATATTCCATCGCAACATACTTGCGATTGACTTGTAGGGTACTCTTCTTTCAAGGTTATCAACTATCTTTCCAACGAGACTGAGCTAATCATCTTCAGATCCTTGTTACATTTTTATTTTTATTTTATTAAATTTTTTATACTTAAATTTTAATTTTAATTAATAAAAAATTTTATTTTATTGCACTTTAAATTTTTGTCTTTTAATTTTTGCAATTAGATGCTAGGATCTAATTAGTAGATCTTAGTATCAATTTATTTTATACTTTTTAAATTCTTGTTATTTATTTTTATTGTAAGTAAATACTAGGATCTAGTTAGTAGATCTTAGTATCAGATTTTTTTTCATACTTTTAATTTTTATTTTTTGACTTAAAATTGCTTTCATCAAAATTTTATTTTTTTAGAAAATCAAAGATTTCAAATCAAAATCTTACCTTCTCTGTGGATTTGATCTGACTCACTACTTTTTATGTATTTTTAATTTTTATTGAAGTCAGAATTAGATTGATAATCATGGTATCCTAATGACAACATCACGATCCTATCATACATCGTCACTGAATAAGTGACTCACCTGTTGAGCATTCTGCTGTCAAGAGCTGCTTGCAAAATATATGGGTATAAGTATCCTTTAGATTTGAGATCACCATAGTGACTTGCAAGCAACTCACTGTGCTTTAGTATCGGACTATCTAGATTTTTAATGTGGTGACAGAAGGTTACTGGGTACAGTTAAATACTTACGAAGTCTGTGAGTGGATCAAGATGGGATTGATCCCTCTGAATTATTAGAGTTGATGTATCACTGTATTTCAATTTAGCAAAGTCTTAGTTAGGGTAATCCATGAGATAGATTTGAAAGGTTGAAATACAATACAGATGAAGCAATCCCAGTTGACAGTTAATCTAAGACCATTCTAGAGCATTCAGGATCAAAAAGATGAATTATGTAGTAACCATGTGTATGAGTTCTGAAATATTCTTTTATGATAATTTAACCTATCTGAATGTTAAAAACTATTGCTAGATGGTATCTCGATTAGTGCAGAAATTGGTTCTTGTGCTACCGGCTTAGTGTTTGAACCTATAGAGTCACGCACACAAGTCAGACAAAGTAGGAAGAAATTGACCTATGTTTATAGGTCTAATTTGAAAGTACTTGACTTGATTAAACATATAAGCTAACTTGATTGAAAATTAAGTTATGGGTCAAATAGAATTGAAGAGTTGATTATATCTAGCTAGCACTACACATGAGGTTCAGGTTCGATCCTGAAGATGAACAGTTTCTGATTTATGATCTATGGAGCATATGAAAGATTAAATTTAAGTGTTGATTAATTTTAGATTAGATCAAAATTAATTAGTCTTAAATTAGATTCAAAATTCAAGTGAGACTTCGTACAAAAGTCTTAAAGAGTTTGGGATTGACAGCCTTTCAAAATTATTTTGAACTAGCTTCGAATTAGATTCGAATTGGATCCATTTTGGATGAGATATGAGTATTCCTACTTGCACTAGGAATACCCTCCCATGTGAGCTAACCAATACCTGATATAAAGTTGGTTTGAGGCATCCCATGTGGGTGAGGGAGTGGGTGCTAGTTGATTGTCATATATAATGTTATCTCATGTAGGAATCCTTATTTCATGAGTATTGGACCAATTTAAATCAGATTTGAGTTAAGAGTTCTACTCTTATTAGGTTATGAGAATCATATATAAATAGAGAGAGTCTCTATCTATGGTTGCATAGCAAACAAATCAGATTGAGAGAAGAGAGAAAGAGAGAGAGAGGCGTGTGAAGAAAGAGGTCCTTAATCTTCTCCTATATCTCTCCCTTTGTTGCCGCCTCCTCTCCTTGGGCATGGATCCTTCTTGGGCATCTCATCTACTAGTATGAGATGTCACACCAATACATCTCCTCTCTCATTTGGTTGGCTTGAAAAGGCAATTGGATTGGAGTTCATCCTGCTTTCCTGCGGCGTCAGGCATGCATGTGAAGCAGAGGATCTGCACATCCAAACCTCCATGAAGGTTTAATCTAGATAAATTAAGATTTGATCTCTGATTTTATTGCTAATCAGATAAGAATTTAGTTTTTAATCATGTAGATGAATAGAAAAATTTTTAGATACAATCTGAGCCTTCCTAGGAGAAATAGTTTCTTTCCCTTCAGTTGGTATCAGAGCAGGCCTAAAATATATACATGCATAATAGAATTTTTTGAGAATAATTATACAAGATATAATTAATATTTTTTATGAGATATTAAATATAATTTAAATCTATTTATATAAAATTTTTTATCTAATTTTGATCATATTAGAGGTGCCTAATTAATGGTGGATTGAGGTTGTTATAAGTCTGTTATAACAGAATTCTGCTGTTGCTTAATTTTTGATGGAATAACAACATAAATTAAAATTTATTTTAAATTTATTTTAATAAAATTTTAATATTATTATTTTTTTATGAAGTAAAATTTATTTTAAATCTAAATTGGATCTATTTTGATGGATATTTAGATCTAAATCCTTTCAAAATTCAATACTGTGCAAAAATAAATTTTATCAAAAATTTATTCTTTATATATTCATATTTGTATCTAATTAATTTTTATGTGATATCAAATCTAAAATTAATATTTTATAATCAATATAAGATATATTTTATATCTAATATGATGTATATGATATATTAAATCTAATTAGATTAGGTGAAGAACATAATTGATAAGATCAAAGATATGTTCATGATATAAAATAGTTTTGTCAATAATTGTATGTTGATGTAATTATATATAAAATTAGATTTTAGATCTTAGTAGCCTAGTACTCAGATTGATGAGATCACCAGACCATCCAGTCATAGGAGATTGAAGAGATTAATCTCTCTTTTACCTATTCAATGGATTCTCTTATCACGTGTAGGGGTGTCATTGTGATCTGATTTCATGAAGAAAAAAAGTGAACAGATTTTTATGTATTATTTTGATCATAAATATGTTTGAATTAAATCTAAAGTAATTTATGATTCATTATAATAGAATAAAATTCAGATATAAAATTATTTTAGATCTGAATTGCATGTTACATATGATGTAATTAGTATTGATCTAAAAGTTGTCATGATACATGAGATGTATGTATGAAGTTTAGATTATACCTATATATATATTTAATTGTTAAATATATTATAAAAATTTATTTTCATATGTTGAAACATATGGTATACTTCACCTGAAATCTTTGTAGAATAGTTCCATAGACTAAAACACACATTTCACATACTTAATAATGAATTAAGTTTTGAATGATCTAGATTTGAGAATTGAATATCATTAAGACACCACATAAAATGATGAGCAAAGGGTTAGCATGAATCAGGTCCTTCTAATGGGTTAGACCTAAGGTTAAAAATATATATGGATCATGTAGAGAAATTGATTAAATGTAATCAAGTATTGAATTAGATCAGGACAGTATTTCTCTAAATCAATCTCAATAGTTATAGTTTGATCAAGTCCATGTGTTTGACCCTAATAAATGGACCATGATCATGGCTCCATGATTGAGCCTGAATCTTTTGGTGGACCAAATTGAAACTAATTGATCAATTGGTGTCTAAGGTAAGTTTGCCAGATTTGATTAAGTTATTTTTAATTGGGAGCTATTCACCTAGATGCATCTATGGTGAGTTAAGGGCATATCTCTCCCACTGATCTCACTTACCTGACCAACATGATAGATTATATTTTGATTAGGTCACTAGTCGATTCATGCAAACCCATGCCATTAAGGTGAATCAGTGTGACTGATTTAGGTGTCTTTAGACCAGCTTATATCTAATTCTTTACATGACTTAGTGAAGTTAGTGGGAGGATTTGCAGCTTGCAGGTCAACTTCTTCTCTTATCTTCAGATCAATGAAATCAAATCCTCTAAATTATTATATACATAAAGTGATAAAGTTATGAGATAACTTGATCATTGCCTCCCATTAAGGTATGTAATAATGAGTCCAATATTCCAAATAGGCATTGGAGGTGCCACACGCCTGGTGTCTATTACGTATTGAAATTGTCATTCATCATATGATCATCATGATGTACCGTCAGATCAATGCTCAGATTGGTCGAACCACACTTGAGCCTAGACATCCGTTTGTTGGATGCACTTGGTGTGCCATATTAATAGTTGGACCTAACCAGAATTTTTAATGGAGGCACCACACGCCTACTGAAGGGATGCCTGGGGCAAAACTTATTGCTAGAAGTTATTTGAAGAAATAATTGATTATAAACCTACCTATGGATGCACTAGGATTGGTCGAGCCACATTCGGACCTGAATGCAGTCCGTGTGGATTCTAGTATTCGCTAAAAAATTAGTGTAATTTCTCGAGTTGGATGTAGAGGCTATCAATTCATAAAAATAGTGAGAGAATCTTTACACTAAAGTTCATATCTTCAAGATTAAAAATAATTCATATACTAATAGGCTAATATTTTTTCTTTCAGTTATGGCCAACATACTATCCCTTCGTACGCTATTGGACAGCGATAGGCTCATCGGACCCAACTTCGATAGCTGGTATCGAAAGTTGAAGATCATCTTTCAGTATGAAAGGATTTTGTACATCCTTACAGATGAGGCACCTAAAGAACTTGCAATCAATGCTCCTCATACCGCAAGAGATACATACATGAAGTGGCTCAATGACCGCATGACTGTACGTTGTGTAATGAGGACAGCCTTGAATGACGAACTTAGTCGTAAGTTTGAGGATGCGCAGCTAGAAGAGATCATTCAAATATTGAATGAGTCCTTCGGCACCCCTGAGGATGTAGAGAGACACAAAATCTCCTGTGCAGTGTTCAATGCCCATATGTGAGAGGAGGCTTCAGTCACCAATCATGTATTATACATGATTAAGTAGATTGAATGCCTTAGCAAACTTGACTTTCCGTTGCATGAACAGTTAGGCAGGGATGCTATCCTCAATTCACTACCGAAATCTTATTTATTCTTTCTCAGTCATTACAGAATGACGAAGCTTGTGGTAAACTATCATGGTTTACTAGGATTACTATAGATTTTTGAGAAAGATTACCAGCTCCAGAAGGAGTCAATGAATTTAGTGGAAGGTTCATCTACAGGTTGTCGATCCTCTAGGAGAGGAAAGAAGAAAAATGTGCAGAAATCCCAAGCCGTCGATCTCAAGCAGAGCAAACCATCAAAAGTTGACAAGAGCTAAGTAGAGTGCTTCTTTTGTAAGAAGCTGGGTCATTGGAAAAGGAATTGTCCTGCTTACATAGCGACCCTTAACTCAAATAGGCCTAAAAATAAAAGAAAGAAGCAGGTGCTTGCTTCACAAGGTACTTATATGATAACTCCTTGTAATTTTTCTATTTATGATACTACTATCTGGGTATTGGATACCGAAAGTCGTATTAATATATACAATTTATTGCAAAGACTGCAGGTAAGTAAAAAGTTTCGAGAGGGTGAGCAGTTTCTTAATGTTGGAGATGGAAGTCTTGTTTCAGTTCTGATTTTGAAAACTTTACAGCTTATCTTTGAGTCTAGTAGTGTCATGTTAAATGATTGTCATTATTGTTCCTTCTTTTTAATGAATATCATCTCTGTAGGCCTTTTGGCCAAACTTGGTTATAACTTTATAACAAAGGATAATTTTTGTAATATCATTATGAATGATACTACAATTATGCGTAGACAATTAAAACATGACATATACATAATATCACGGTCTATTAGTATAATGTACACACTCATTAAATGCCCTAAATTAAATAATGTCAGTGAATCCTACCTTTGGCATTGTAGGCTTGGTTATGTGAACAAGAATAGGATTGACAGGTTGATCAAGAAACGTATCCTTGAGATAGATGATTGTGAATCATTGCCTATCTGTGAGTCCTATTTACTTGGTAAGATGACTAAGTCACCTTTAAAAAAAAAGGTGAAAGAGCCAGTGATGTCCTGAGTCTAATACATACTGATGTATGCAGGCCTATGAACATAAGTGCCAGTGAAGGATACTACTACTTCATTACGTTTACAGACGACCTATCGAGATATGGGTATGTCTATATTATGAAGCATAAGTCAGAATCATTTAAAATATTCCAACGATTTCATGCTGAAGTAGAGAAATAAACTGAAAAGAGTATTAAGATTCTTCGATCAGATCGAGGAGGTGAATATCTCACCAACGAGTTTCTAACATATCTGAAAGAGAATAAAATTCTCTCACAGTGGAATCCTCCTGGAACATCATAGCATAATGGTGTGTCTGAGAGGAGGAATCGAACCTTGTTAGATATGATCCGATCCATGATGGGATTTGTGAGTCTGCCAATCTCTTTTTGGAGATATACTCTAGAAACTGCCTGCTATATTTTAAATAAGGTGTCCAGCAAGTCTGTCGATAAAACTCTATATGAGATATAGACTAGACATAAGTCGATACTCTCACACCTTAGGGTCTGGGAGTGTCTAGCTTATGTCAAGCTTTTAAAGACAGATAAGCTTGAATCGAAGTTAGATAAATGCTTGTTTGTAAGGTACCCAAAGAAAATTAAAGGATACTACTTCTACCTTGCTGCAGAGCAAAAGGTGTTTGTCAGCAGTTGGGCAGTCTTTTTGGAAAAGAAGTTCCTTGGTGAAGGAGCTAATGCCTGTAAAATTGAACTTGATAAAGTTCATGAAATGGGAGGACCGACACACACGAAATTAGATTTGATTGGTGAATCAAATTTGGAGTCAGTAGAGGTGCCATTAAGGAGATCCAATAGAGTACCACATCAGCCAGATAGATACTATGATTTTTTGGTCTGGGATGGTGATCCCATCAAACTTGATGAGAACGATGAGAATTTGATCACCTATATGGAGGCCATATAAAGGTCCGACTCTTAGAAATAACTTGAAGCCATGAAGTCTGAGATGGAGTCCATGGAGATCAATGGTGTATGGACACTGATTGATCCATCTGAAGGGATAAAATCCATAGGATGTAAATAAAATTTTAAGAGAAAAAGAGGAGCGGACGAAAAGGTGGAGACCTATAAACTCCATCTAGTTGCCGAGGATTACCGTCAGCATTATGGTATTGACTATGATAAGACGTTCTCTCTTATGGCAATACTCAAGTATGTCCGGATTATGCTTGCTATCGCTGCACACTTAGATTATGATATCTGACAGATAGATGTCAAAACTGCTTTCCTTAATAGGGAGCTGGAAGAAGAGGTGTATATGATACAACCTGAAGGATTCACATCCACAGATGAGTCGAAAGTGTACAAGCTGAAAAGACTATTTATGGACTTAAGCAGGCGTCTAGGAGTTAGAACATGCATTTTGATAAGGTGATCAAAATGTATGGCTTCGCTAAGAACGAAGAAGAGCTTTGCATCTACAAGTGGGCTTCTGATTTTGTAGTCATTTTTCTTGTGCTGTATGTGGATGACATATTGTTACTAGAAAATGACATTCTGACTTTACAGAGTATGAAGCTGTGGCTATCATCACAGTTCTCCATGAAGGATTTGGGAGAAGCATCCTACATTTTTGGGATGAAGATCTATAGGGATAGATCTAGAAGGATACTTGGACTATCCCAATCCATGTACATTGATACCTTGTTGAAGCAGTTCAACATGAATAATTTCAAGAAAGGCTATCTTTCGATAGGCCATAGAATTATTTTTTTCAAGAAGGATTGCCCGACAACTCCTGAGGAGAGAGAGAGCATAAGTAGAATACCATATGCTTCGACAGTGGGATCTATCATGTATGCTGTGACATGTACAAGGTCGGATATGATCTATTTACTAAGGGTAGTGAGTAGGTACCAATCTGATTCAGGTGAGAAGCATTGGAAGATTGTGAAAGTAATTCTTAAGTATTTGAGAAATACTAAAGACCAATGGCTTATCTATGGAGACACTGACCTGAAACTTGTGGGATATACTGAGTTAATTTTTAGTTAGATTTTGATGACAGCAGAAGTATGTCGGACTATGTATTTACTCTAAATGGAGGAGCTGTTTGCTGGAAGAGTTTCAAGCAACATACTGTGGCTAATTCTGTTTGCAAAATGAAATACATTGCCGCATCGGATGCTGCAAAGTAGGCAGTGTGGTTGTGGAAGTTCATCAGTCAGCTAGGAGTTACACCTTCCATTGATGGCCCTATATTGCTGTACTATGACAGCTCTAATGCCATATCTCGATGAAAGAACCCAAGTCACACCATCGCACCAAGCATGTTCTACGTGTTAGATGTGTGCCCTTGATGCCAGATTGGCTAACACATTCCTGTACAAATCTAAGGGTAAATTTATAATTTTGACTATAAATCAATAAATGGGTTATTCTTCTATCACATTGTGTATATTATGTCTGTGATACATCCTTTGAGTTAGTAGGAATGTCATTTCATATTTTCAAGAGTTGAAAATTTAAGGCATGAATTTACATAACTAACTTATAAACAGCTCCTGACCATAGGATCATCACAAGGATGGTGATTGATCCGGAAGGTTGGTGTACAATCACTTCCTTAGGATAGATGTGTCTTGAGTCTACGGTGTGGAGACACTGAAGCGAGAGTATAGGTATTCATTGAGAATGAGAGTACTGAGTGTGACCATATCGAGTAGTCATAAGGAAGTCTACCTTCTCATCGATGACTAGCTCGATGCTGCAATTGTGTGTCTAGTTCTTTGACCTAAGGTGCATCGACAGTTTACCTTGAGTGTGTTATAGTTTGACTACACCATAACTCGGTCTCCTAGCTATTCAGAATTTTGAGGTGTATGTTGGCTGCAGCATATTCATTGTAGGAACCAGATCGTACCAAGATAGGATCTATCAACCTCGGTAGATGAGAGGAGTGGTCCTATGATGATCAAAAGATCGAGTCCTTAAGCCCATGGCCATGGCAGAGTGAAATAATGGAAAAGAGTTTTCCATTGCAGTTTCACATCGGATTCGAATCGATCGATTGATTCATATGACTGATGTTGGGTTTGACGAGTTCACCTTAACCCTAATTCAGTCGGGACTCATGATAGAGGAACTCAATCACACAGGTAGCTGCACCGAAAGGTTCATCTTCATTTTTGAAGGATTGCCACCATATACTGCTAGGTGTCACTGGTGGATTTTGGGAGCAATTAGAATGATCTTGATAATCGATCATTCTAATTGCCTGAATCAGAAGAGTTCTGGTCCATCGAAAGGAGTTTCGATGATGTCGATGATGAGATCACGATATGTCTCATTATCATACAGAATTGAACCTAACTGGGTCACACTAATAATGATTAAGATTTGAATATCATCAATTGGACTAGCCTAATTGATTTGGATTAGATCCAATTAGGTTCAAAGAAATCGTGCTAGCACACAATTGAGCCTAACTTTCTCCTTGTGTAATCTTTTCTATCTCGACTGAGCCAAATATGATTTGACTCACCCAGAGAACCTTGAGAAGGTTTCTCTCAGTCTAAATGAAGCTTGTCCAGCTTAAAAAAGTCTTGTCTTAATTTATGAGATGAATTTAAGACAAGCACCTACTAATTTCTGACACCTACCATTTTCATTTTAGGACATCTATCAAATGTTGACATATGGGTCTTAAACTAAAGGCCACTTGGCAAGAGCTCATTGGAAGATTTTTGTGGAGTATCCACATGCCAAATCTATATTAAATTGAGCATAATCAGATTATGGCATGAGCCCAATTGAGTTAAGTGGGTGCCCCAAGTGGATAAGGATGGAGAGTCTTGATCAACATGGACTCTTTGGCGCCAACCTTTCTTTGTGCTTATCCAAAGTTAGTGCCAACTCTTGGACAGTGGGTGGGGTTCTTATCTGATGTGATCAGATGACATCACTCCACCAATCAAAATTTTTTTGGATTAAATATAATTTTTTGATTGGTCGAATGATGTGGTACTGCGCAGTGCAGCAGGGTCTATATAAACCCTGTCTGCGCCTAGGGTTTTATGAGATTGCGAAAAACCCATCAAAGCTGTCACCCCCTTTCCTTTTCTCCATATGCCATCTATAGCTCTCCCTTCTCTCTTCATGTCCTAGGAGTTGGATGTCCATCTGGCAAAGATTTAAGACGTGGTGACACCTTGAATAGGAAGGCTACAGGACTTCTTCGACTGGCTACTGTTCTAACTTCAGAAAGACTTTTGAAGATCTTTCTAATCAGATTTAGTTCTAATTTTTGAAATAGAGATTTGTGAGGAGAAGGCAATCTAGGTCCTATCCAAGTGGATACTGGTAGAGGCCAAGCAATTGCGTGGCTAAATCAGAACCTCAAGCTTGCTGCGATCATCTACAGGGTAATCAGATTATCCTTGAGGTATTTCATATTTCCTCATGATTTTAGATTTATTTTAGAATTAATATTAGATAATAAAATTAGATCTAGAGATTCAGATCTAAAATAAATATAGGATAATTTTTTTTTTAAATTATTCCACCTCAGATTTGATGAAATCTGGAAGATCCTACAAGGAAAAAGGTAGTTTTTCCTTTCACTACGCCACTGTCACCTGGTGCGAGAGATCACAAACCGTGATGACATCGAACTTCAGAAGATCGACAGAAAGGAGAACCTAGCCGATCCCTTCACTAAAGCTCTCGAGATCAAATAGTTCGATGACTTCAAATGAAAGATGGATATAAGATACTGCCCCGATTGACTTTAGTCCAAGTATGAGTTGTTGAGAATTATGTCTTAAAACTAATCATGTGATGATTAAGTTCATCCTTGTATATGAATTATTGTTTAATGAATAAAAATTATTCTGATATTTTTCATCACAAAGTAACATCTTCCTTGAACTCTTGTGTTATGATGAAGTCCTTAGAACTATGCTAGTGTGCGATAAAGAGAGGATTTATCATATAGTTCTTAAACATGTTTGCGATCAAATGATACGTCATTACAGGACGATGACGTTTATTAAGTGGAGATCGTTGTGTGCCATATTGGTTGGTTATCCTTTTAACCAAAGAGTGTGGTGACACTGGTATGGCATACAGATGAGATGTAGGGGTACATCATCATTGAACAAGTGACTCACCTTCTGAGAGTTTTGTTGTCAAGAGCTGCTCACGAAACACATGGGTATAAGTATCCTTCAGACCTGAGATCATCATAGTGACTTACAAGCAACTCACTGTGCTTTGGTGCCAGACAATCTGGATTTCTAATGCAGTGATGGAAGGTTATTGGGTATAGTTAAGTACTTACGAAGTCTATGTATGGATCAAGATGAGATTGACCCCTCCAAATTATAGGAGTTGATGTATCATTGTATTTCAATTTAGCAAAGCCTTGGCTAGGATAATCCATGAGAAGGATTTGAAAGGTTGAAATACAATGCGGATGAAGCAATCTCAGTTGACAGTTAACCTGAGACCATCCTAGAGCATTCAGGATCAAAAAGATGAATTATACGATAATCATATGTATGGGTTCTGAAATATTCTTTTATGATAATTTGATCTATCTAGATTTTGAAAATCATTACTAAATGGTATCTCGATTGGTACATAAATTGGTTCTTGTGCTACTAACTTAGTATTTGAATCTATGAAGTCATGCACACAAGTTAGACAAAGTAAGAAGAAATTAGTCTATGTTTATTTATCCAATTTGAAAGTACTTGACTTGATTGAACATACAAGCTAACTTGATTGAAAATTAAGTTATGGATGAAATGGGATTGAAGAGTTGACTATGTCTAGCTAGCACTATATATGAGGTTCAGGTTCGATCCTGGAGATGAACAGTTTCTGATCCATGATCTATGGAGCATATGAAAGATTGAATTTAAGTACTGATTAATTTTAGATTAGATCTAAATTTATTAGTCTTAAATTAAGTCCAAAATTCAAGTTAGACTTGGTACAAAAATCCTAAAGAGTTTGGGATTGACAATCTTTCAAAATTATTTCGAACCAGCTTCGAATTGGATTCAAATTGGATCAATTTTGGATGAGATATGAGTATTCCTACTTGCACGAGGAATACCCTCCTATGTGGGCCGACCAACACCAGATATGAAGTTGGTTTGGGGCATCCTATGTGGATGAGGGAGTGGGTGCAAGTTGATTGTCATATATGATGGTAATTCTATCTCATGTAGGAATCCTTCTTTCATGAGTATTGGACCAATTCAAATCAGATTTGAGTTAATAGTCCTACTCTCATTGGGTCATGAGAATCATCTATAAATAGAGAGGGTCTCTACCTATGGATGCATAGCAAACTAATCAGATTGAAAGAAGAGAGAAAGAGAGAGAGAGAGAGGCATGTGAACAGAGAGGTCCTTAATCTTCTCCTACATCTCTCCCTTTGTTGCCGCCTCTTCTCCATGGGCATGGATCCTTCTTGGGCATCCTATCTGCTGGTGAGAGGTGTCACACCAGCACATCTCCTCTTTCATTTGGTTGGCTTGCAAAGACAATTGGATTGGAGTTCATCCTGCTTTCCTACAGCGTCTGACGTGGATGCAAAGTAGAGGTCTGTACATCCAAGCCTATATGAAGGTTTAATCCAGATAAATTGAGATTTGATCTCTGGTTCTGCTGCTAATTAGGTAGGATTTGATCCTTAATCATGTAGATGAATAAAAAAATTTTTAGATGCAATTTGGGCCTTCCTAGGAGAAATAGTTTCTTTTCCTTCACTAGCTCCACCCCTCATACTGAGCCTTCATCACCCTACTCTAAAAATAGTCTGGCTGGATGAGGAATCTGGCAGCATGTCTGGATATCATAGCCTCCCTCCTGACTATCAGGGACTGAATCCTTAGACCACCATCCCTCACAAGCTGGCAGACCACCTCCTAAGATAGCATATGATGTTGGGTTCCAGCCATGCAGTGAAAAGTGATTTTTAAAATTTTAAAAACTAAATAAGTAAATAGCTTTAACAATTAAAACTATCGAACCAAAATTCAAATCCTAGAATCACCTTGCCATTGTCGATCAAAACAAAATAAGCATGCAAAGAGATAGAATTTTTTTACTTTCACCGAAAAGATAATGTGGCACATTGGTGATCTCCATGAAACTCCAAAGTAGAAGCCCTCTAACGATGATCCACACAGAAGTTGGCCAAAGTCTTTCCTAACTGGTGCACAGCCGTAGCCTTGTCTTCTTGAGAATACTACCAGCTTCAAACATGAGGAATAATCACACCAAAGCCTAGTTACTTTCGATCTTTGTCACCAGAATCACACCAAAAAAATACTCTTCAGATATCTCACAATCTAGGATTTGATTTTGGGCTCCAACATATGGAAAAACCAAACTCTAGGGCACACTAACAACACTTGCTAATTTTCTCACCACCCTTCTTACAATATTTGCAACTCAATTTTTTCTTGCCTTTTTTCTCAATTTTTTTCTATTTTTTTTTTTTGATTTACATGCCACTTATCTCTGGTTTCCACCCAAAAACCCAGCACTTGGGCCATATGGGACATCCCATTTAAATAAGGGACCAAGGGATGTGAGAAGGACCAAGGGGCACCAACCTTTTGGTGCTCCACTTTGTCACGTGGTGAATAAATTCATCGTTTATAATTTTTTGGTGCAAGAAAGCCTTCACATAGAAGGACTCCTCCTCTTCTATGGCTCATAAAAATCTCATATTAAATTGGTATGGAAACATAAGGAATCTAGATAAGAATTTAAGGCAACATGTAATGATAAGAGCCTTCTTTAAGAAGGACTCTCCATCATCACATGCTAAAAAGAGGTGGGCGGCATTTTTAGTTTGGTGTGGAACTTGGTGGGTACAAAGGAGTCCTTCTCCACTTGAAACTGTTCCAAGTTGGATAAGAACCCATTCAAAATTGACCTAATCCCATTAAGTCAAAGACAACTGGTCTAAGTTAGCTCAAACACTTTGATCTAAAGTAATTTAGGAACTTGAATTAATATAATATGCTAGCATATCAAATTAACTCTTAGAATTTATATTAAATCCTAATTAAATCAGACTAAAGCTAAACTCTAAAGTGTGGGATCCATTGGGTTTCAAATTTAGCCAGCAATGAACTCAGACTTTCGACGTAACCCTAATCTGATCAGATTAGGTCACCTGAAGAGTCCCAATCAACTAGGATTTTTTCTAATTGATTCTTGAATTAAATTTTTTTAATTCTAATGAGTTCATAAATCAATATTGATATCTAGCAATGTATTATGACTATCCAAAAGATTTAAAATTTTGATAAAAAATTATCAAAATACCTTTCAGTGGTAAGTTATCGTGTAATTCAATCCTTCAGTCAAACAACATTCCAAATGAGCTAAGGACATAAAAACATGTCAAACCCAATCACTTATCTAAATGTATCTTGATCAGAAGGTGATGATTTAGTTGATGATATATTAAAAACTCTTTTCTAATTATCATCCTGCTTTAACTAAAGACTTCCAAAATCACCGACCTATGAGATCACATAGGATGTTCGTTCTCCTTATTAGGAGTGACTGATCCCTTATTGATCACTCACAACCTCCATGCATACTTTACCATATCCTGTATACCCCATACAAGGATCAAAGAATCAAGTTAGGAAGTGAACTAAAATATGAATCTATGTACACAAGGTACCATGGCGTTCTCAGATCAAAGGATCACTTACACAACTGTCACTAGAGAATCATTAGTTGACATATAAATAAGACTCCATCTAATGTTCTCTCATAGGTCTATTCAGTGAACTCATTCTTTAATAAGTACCCATATCCTTGTATTAGTGTCACCACACAAGTAGTTGTAAGATCAACCATTCTCATTTCTGAGCATACATAGGATATGCCAGTCTTATCGATATCATTGATCTCTGACTCAATGAATCAATGACTAAAAATATTTTAGGTCATGGCTATCAAGGATTTATGTCTCACTGGCGTGATTGAAGGGAAGCATGGTGGGTGATGTGTATGTATTTTTAAAATTTTTGCAATGGAACATATATAGATTAAATAATTTAATCTATAATGCATGCATAGATCAAATCTAAATCACCATATAGGATCTATGACATGAACTAATATGCATGTATGTATATTTCAAATCTAAAATTTAGTAAGTACAGGATATATCTAATCTATATCTAGATCATATCTAAATATTCATAGAATATAAAACTTCATATCTGAACGCGGATAGCAGATCACTGCATCCGAAATCCGTGGTAGATGGTTCTTCAAGAGGACTTCTCCCTAGTGGGCGTGTAACTTCCTTGGCATGAAGACTTTCTTCATTTGCATGGAGTTACTATCTGGTATCCAACATTTGGATGCCTATGGCACCAAGGGACATGAGGTTTCCATCTAATAGCATCATCTTATGGTGTTAAAACCTTCCTTTTAAAACCAACCAAGGGATGTGTGGCCAAGTGGATCAAGCACATGAAACTCTTTCATGAAGATGTAATAAAGAAGGGATTTAAAAGGCACACACCCTTCACAAAAATGCATGGAACATCTTAGGATTAAGAGCATGGAAGGAATCCTAGGAGTCATGGACTCCTTTAAACCAAGAGATAATTATGGTATACACCATCTTATGGCATTTTAAAACCTTCCTCATTAATCCAAATGCATGGGGAAGAGGTGGGATACGTGAAACAACTTTCCACACAAGAAATAAGGAAGAGGAGCACTTGAGTTCCCTTCTGATGGTGTGGACTCCTCATTACGTCCAACTCTTGGATGTCTAAATTCTTTCTTGTGTCCAACACTTGGACATCCAAAAATCAAGGAGCCATGGACCCAATTCAAGATAGGATTTGAACCATTCAAAACCTAATTAGAAGTCTAATAGATTTGGTCTTTAACTAATCAATGCTCAAAGCCACATATGAATCCAAATAGATTAGGGATTAGGGTTTAAACACATGCTAGCATGTTTGACTCAAACCCATTTAGGATTTCAACCAAATCTAATTTAATTAGGTTTAACAAGACCTAATCAAAAGTGCTAGACCAATTTTTTTTTGTGTGTGACCTATTAATTTCTACATCTAGTCAGTAGTAGGTTGAGTTCATGTGCACCTCATCCAATTAGGTCTAAAACATATTGAATCCAAGTCCATTAATTAATTAGAATCTTTCTAATTAATTTATTAGAACCTACAAGTCATGATTGATATCTAGCAATATGTCATGACTATCCAAAAGATATGAAATTTGATAGAATATCAACATTATCCTTCCGTGAGGAGTTACCGTACAATTCAATCCTTCGATCACACAACATCTCAAACAGGCCATAGGCATAAAATTATGTCAAATCTAAATATCCATCCATATGTATCCGATCTTATGATGATGACTCGATGGATGAACCAATAGAAACTCTTTTTAAAGTTCATCTCTACTCTGGCTAGAGACTCTCTGAGTCATCATCCTATAAAACTATATAGGATGTTCTCTCATCTTACAAGGAGTGATTGATTTCTTATTAACCAATCACAACCTCCATACATACTTCATCAAACTTAGAACATCCTACACATGTCTCAAAGAGTCATGTTAGGGTATGAATCAAAGTAAAGATCCATATACATAAGGTACTATGATGATCTCAGGTCTAAGGATCACTTACACCACCCCTACTGGAGAACCATCTTTTGACATGCTGATAAGGCTCCATCAAATGTTCTCTTTATGGATCAGTTCAGTGAATTCATTCTCTAATGAGCACCTACATCTTTGTATTAGTGTCACCACATAAGTGATTGTGAGATCAATTATCCTCTCCATCGAGCAAACATAGGATTTACTAGTCTTACCGACATTGGGGCTATCAAGATTTCAGATCTCATTGGCATGATCTCATCATGACTCTAAAAATATTGCCCTAATCTATAGGGTTCATCATAATCATAATTAAAAAATGATATAGCAAATGACGAAGCACAATGCCTCACAAAAATAAAATAACCAATGTCATGCACATGAATAGGAAGATAATATAGAATAGTCCCATAGCATTATTTATGCGATTGACTTGTAGGGCACTATTTTTTCAATCTCCCACTTGAACTAAAGTCAATCGCCCCTTACCTGATGTCCATGCTATCAATGTAGCGATCTCACTGCTGCTGTGATGAGGCTTAGTAAATAGATCTACTATGCAGTTCTCTGTATCAACTCACTCTATGATCACATTATGAATGAGGTGAAAGCACTTTAGGATTTGTACAGATTTTTGGTGAGACCACACCCAACTTAGTGATGAACTCTTTCATCAGATGATTTTTCATAGCAATCTTCACTTGCAGCAATATACTGAATCAATTATAAATTGCTTGTTTGGAACTCTTCTAATTTACTACTCCTCTAGTACTATCCAAGTATTTGAAAATCTTTTCAAAGTCTTCCAATGATTCTTTCTTGGATCTGCCTAAAATCAGGTTTGGTACATGAGTAACTAAAACAATTTTACACCCAATCATGCTGAACTTCTTCAACATGAGATCTATGTACCAAGATTGGGACAAGCCTAGCATCCACTTAAATCTATCTCTATATGTTACTCCTTGAATTGATTTTGATGATTACAAAGTATTTGAGGGGGTTACTAACGATTTTGGCTTGAAAAAAGATTTATTATATTTCAGGGGCAAAATCATAATTTTATCAAGTTCTGATTCGGAAGCCTCAAGAGCAAGAGCAGAAGATTTGTAATCTATTGGAGGCAATTTCAATATTTTTGGATATATATTTCGAAAAAAAATCATGTTTATATATTTGAGTCGACCCCATGAGTCGACTCATGGCAAAAGGGGCTGAACAGCATGCTGAATTTTTAGCTAGCACACCCTATGAGTCGACCCCATGAGTCGACCCCTGTGCATGAGTCGACCTCTGCAGTAGTGCAAGCCAAACTTACAGAACAGTCATTTTTCTGTTCTGTGCCACAGAGGTTGACCCCATGAGTCGATCCCTGTGCATGAGTCGACTCTATGAGTCGACCTCTGCTGTAGTATAAGCCAAATTTATAGAAGTCATTTTCTGTTCTGTGCCATAAAAGTCGACCCCATGAGTCGACTCATGTGCATGAGTCGACCCTATGAGTCGACCCCTATGATGGAAAAACTTTGCAACGGCTAGTTTTTTGCTCGTTCTGGCTGCATTTAATGTGCTCTAACGGTTCTATTTCAGTCCAGATTACTCTCCACCATCATTTAAAGTTATAAAAGGTACTTAAAGGAGAGAATCAATAAGATTTTGAAAAGGTTCTTAAAGCATTCATTTCAACCCTAAGCAAGAGCCCTCTTGAAGTTAAAGAAACTTTTATTTCAAGTTTACCAACCCCTCAAGAGCTCATTCAAGTCTTCAACCACCTTGAGGAAAATCAGAAAAGCTTCCTTCTTATTGTGTAAAGTATATTTAAAGCTTTATTCGCTCATTAAACGAGCTACATTTGTATTTCTGTGTGATTAACTGTTATACTCTATTTTGAGTTGATTTTTTATTTTGGAAGGGTTTTAAAATGTGGAAAGGTTGATCCGAACCTTGAATCAGATTGTATTGGATTGGCTTGTACCTAGGAGACAAGTGTTCTAGCTTGGAATAGCTAGAGTCGGAGGTTCTGACATTGTATTCGGATTGAATACGGTTTAGTGGATTTGAATTCTCAAGTAGGAGCTTGGGGAGTGGATGTAGGTGCAAGGTTGGCACCGAACCACTATAAATCTTTTTGTTTGTGTTGTGCTTACTTGCTCTCCTTTTAAATTTTCTTATCTTTTTGCATTCTTACATCCAACTTCTACATCTTGCATAAATTTTACTCTCTATATTTATCCTGCTCATTGTTAAACAATCCTCATAGTTATAAGTTAATTTTAAATTTTTAAAAATCCAATTCACCCCCCCTCTTGGGTTGCATAGCTGGGCAACAAGTGGTATCAGAGCTTGGTGCTCTAGCTCTACTTTGATTTAACCATCAAAGAGCTAAAGATCTATGGTAACTCAAATTGGTGCTTCACTAGCCGAGGGGCAGTCCACTAACCGACCTTCACTTTTCAATGGGTCAAACTATACCTATTGAAAAGCTCGGATGAAAATCTTTATTCAAGCCCTTGACTATGATATGTGGAGTATCATAGTAAATGGACCACACACACCCACTAAAATAATTGATGGTGTGGAATCAACCAAACCCGAAAGAGAATGGGATGAGATTGATAAGAAAATGGCTCAATTAAATGCAAAAGTCATGAATATTTTATATTGTGCTCTAGATGCTAATGAATTCAATTATATTTCAACATACATGTCTGCTAAAAAAATCTGAGATAGATTAGAAGTAACTCATGAAGGAACTAACCAAGTGAAGGAATCAAAAATCAACATGCTTGTGCATAAATATGAATTTTCTAAAATGGAGCATGATGAGTCAATAACTGAAATATTTACTCATTTTATTGATATTATTAATGATTTAAAAAATCTTGGTAAGTCTTATTCTAATAGTGACCTCGTGAGGAAGATTCTTAGATCTTTACCAAAGACTTGGGAGGCCAAAGTGACCGCAATCCAAGAAGCCAATGATCTGAACATCCTACCTTTGGAAGAGCTTCTAGGATCACTGATGACTCATGAGCTGAGCATGAAACAACATCAAGAAGAAGATATCAAAAAGAAGAGGATAATCGCCCTCAAATCAACTGCTCAACCTGATGAGAAAATTGATGATATAGAAAATGAAGAGCAAGATGAAGAAATGACTCTCATTACTAGAAGGTTTAAGAAGTTTTTGAAGAAAAAGAGATAAGAAATGAGGAAGAGGCCACCTACAAAAGGAGAACATAGCAAAGAGAAGGATAAAGACCAACCTCTTATTTGTTATGAATGCAAGAAATTGAGACACTTTAAGTCTGAATGCCCACAACTGAAGAAGAGTCCCAAAAGGTACAAGAAGAAGGCCATGATGGCTACATAGAGCGAAAGTGATGAGTCAAGCTCCGAAGAAGAAGAGTCAAATGAACAAGCCAACTTATGCCTTATGGCACATAAAAATGAGGTAAATATTGAAACTCCTATTGACTTTACCTTTGAAGAACTTCATGAAGTTTTTTATGATCTAATTGATGAACTAAAGAAGTTAGGAGTAAAGAACAAAGAATTAAAGTCAAGAAATCAATCTTTACTAAAAGAAATTGAGAGCATCTCAAATGAAAAATCTATCCTGTCTTAAGAAAATTTGAATTTAAAGAATGAGATTGCCAAGTTGAAACCAATGGTTGAAAAATTCACTTTAAGCTCAAATAAACTTCACATGATACTTGACAATCAAAAAACCATTTATGATAAAGTCGGTCTTAGATATAACCCTTTAAAAAAATAAAAATTTCTGAAAAATATCTTTGTAAACTCATCATACAATAAGTTTTCAAATATAACTTGCTTTAAATATGGTAAAGCAGGACACAAATCCTACTCGTATTTTTTCAAAAAATCTGAAAATTCTAATGTAAAGAAAATATGGGTTTCAAAAGGAACCATTTTGACTAACCAAAAAGGATCCAAAAAAACTTGGGTACCTAAAGTCAAAACTTGATTCTTGTGTGCAGGTGTATCTAGCATCCCAAGGAGCAAATCGAAAATGATATCTTGATAGCAGGTGCTCAAGATACATGACTAGTGATGTATCTCAATTCATCATACTTGATGCTAAAAATAGAGGGATGGTCACCTTTAGAGATAATGGCAAAAGAAAGATCATCGGTATAGGTAACATTGGTATCACTCCCTCCAAGTATATTAAAAATATTTTATTAGTAGATGATTTAAAATATAATTTATTAAGCATCAGTCAATTTTGTGATAAAGGATACAAAGTTATTTTTGAATCTTCAATTTGCATTGTAACTAGTCCTATTAATGAAGGCATTAAATTTGTTGAGCATAGACATGGTAATATTTATATGATAGATTTGAATGATCTTTCCAAAATAAACATGCAATGCCTAGTAGCCTTAAATACCAAGATTAATGAGATTAGTTGGCTTTGGCATCATAGGCTTGCACATATTAGCATGCATTCTCATTCAAAATTTATTAAAAAAGAATTAGTTATTGGCTTACCCAAATTGAATTTTGAAAAGGATAGATTTTGTGATGCATGCCAAATGGGTAAATAAACTCGAGTCTCATTCAAATCTAAAAATATTATTTCAACTTCTAGGCCATTAGAACTATTGCACATGAATTTATTTGGAACCACTAGAACTACTAGTCTAGGTGAAAAATGATATGGTTTCATAATTATTGATGATTTCTCTCATTTTACATGGGTCTTCTTTTTGGCACATAAGGATGAAACTTTTCATATTTTCTTAAAATTTTATCACAAAATCATAAATAAAAAAAATTTCAATTCAAAATATTCGAAGTGATCATGGAATCAAATTTGAAAATCAAGATTTTAAAAAATTTTATGATGAAAAATGTATTGACCATAACTTTTCAGTACCTAGGATACTCCAACAAAATGGGATAGTAGAAAGAAAAAATAGAACTCTTGAAAAAATAAACTGTACCATGCTATGTGAAAGCAACCTTCTAAGATATTTTTGGATGAAAGTAATTAACACGATATGTTACATATTAAATCGTACTTTAATCAGACAAATTTTAAAGAAAACTCCCTATGAGCTTTGGAAAGGAAGAAAACCAAACATTGCATATTTTCATGTCTTTGGTTATCGATGTTTTGTTTTGAACAATGGCAAAGAAAGACTAGAAAAATTTGATGCAAAATCTGATGAAGTGATTTTTCTTGGTTACTCCTCTTCTAGCAAAGCTTTTAGAGTTTTCAACAAAAGAACTTTAGTAGTAGAGGAGTCAATACATGTTATTTTTGATGAAACTAACGATCTTCCTTCAAGGAAGAATGAAGGCATTGATGATGCAGATCCTCTTATAGAAGGGATAAAGGAGATCACTCTAAAAAACTTAACCATTCAAGATGATGAAGAACATGAAGACAAACAGGATGAGGAAGGTGAAGAACAACCTGCAGGTACAAATGATTTACCCAAAGAATGGAGGTATGATCACAATCACCCCAAGAAACTAATCATTGGTGATCCTACACATGGTGTAAGAACTCGCTCTTCACTTAAAGATGCATTCAATTATTTTGCTTTTGTCTCTTATCTTGAACCTAAAACCATAGATGAAGCTAAAAAAGATTATAATTGGATAAATACAATGCAAGAAGAACTTAATCAATTTGAAAGAAATAATGTATGGATTTTAGTTTCAAGATCTAAAAATTATTCAATAATTGGCACAAAATGGGTATATAGGAATAAATTGGATAAATATAGAAATGTGATAAGAAATAAAGCAAGATTAGTTGCAAAAGATTATAATCAAGAAGAAGGAATTGATTTTGATGAGACCTTTGCACCTGTTGCTAGATTAGAAGCAATTAGACTTCTACTTGCATATGCTTACTTTATGAATTTTAAGTTATTTCAAATGGATGTCAAAAGTGCTTTTCTAAATGGATATATTGCTGAAAAAGTTTATATAGAACAACCTCCAGGTTTTGAAAATCATGCTTTTCCTAATCATGTTTTTAAATTAAACAAAGCATTATATGGTTTGAAACAAGCACCTAGGGCTTGGTATGAAAGGCTAAGCAAATTTCTGCTCAATAATGGTTTTTCAAGAGGAAATATTGACACAACTCTTTTTATTAAAAAAATTAAGATGATATCTTAGTTATTCAAATATATGTCGATGACATTATTTTGGATCTACTAATAAAACTCTTTGTCAAGATTTTGCTAAACTCATGCAGGGAGAGTTCGAGATGAGCATGATGGAAGAACTTACATTCTTCTTCAGACTCTAAATTAAATAAATAAAAGAAGAAATCTCCATCACCCAAACCAAATATATAAGAGAACTACTCAAAAGATTTGGAATGGAGGGTTCCAAAGTAATTGGTACACCCATGAGCCCATCATGTAAGCTTGACATGAACGAAGGAGGTAAAAATATAGATTTAAAATTTTATAGAGGCATGATTGGTTTTCTACTGTATTTAACTACTAGTAGACCAGATATTATGTTTAGTGTTTGCCTTTGTGCTCTCTTTTAATCAAATCCAAAAGAATCACATTTAAATGCTGTTAAAAGAATCCTTAGATACTTAAATGGTACACAAACTCTAGGACTATGGTATTCTAAGGACTTATTAATTAACTTAATAGGTTATTTAGATGCAGATTTTGCTGGATGTAGATTAGATAGAAAAAATACTAGCGAAACTTGCCAATTTCTTGGAGTTAGCTTAATCTCTTGGTTTAGCAAGAAACAAAACTCGGTAGCATTATCTACGATCGAGGTCGAGTACATTGCAGCTGAAAATTATTGTGCTCAAATCTTATGGATTAAGCAACAACTTGAGGACTTTGGCATCAAACTCAATGAAACTCCCATAAGATGTGATAACACTAGTGCTATAAACCTAACTAAAAATCCAATTCAGCATTCTAGATCAAAACATATTGAGATAAGACATCATTTCATAAGAGAACATGTCCAAAATGAAGATATAATTCTTGATTATGTTTGTACTGAAAAATAATTGGCTGACATCTTTACCAAGGCCTTAAGTGAAGATAGATTCTGTAAAATTAGGAGAGAATTAGGAATCCTTGATCCATCAGCTTAAGTATCTCTCTGATTCTAAATTTTTAATGTCAAAAATTCATTGAACCAATTTTTGAGAGCTCAATTTTCTTTTTGTTTTGAGCTCAAAAGCTCAAATAATCATTCACATGATCAATATTTGGATAAACATCTTTCTCCTAAAGTTTCAAATTTTTTCGAAATTGTTCCATCATTTTTTAGAATTTCTCTGTGCCATGAGTCAACCCCCAGGGTAAACTTGTAATTATGTCAAAACCTTCGGATGCTCTCTTTTTGTTGGGAATTTCTCCTTGAGCCGACTCAGCCCTTCGTCTTCTTCCTCCCACTGAACCAAAAGGTCTCCATCTCTTCTCCCTCAAATCAAAGATTTCTCTCAAATCTCTTCTCCCACTATTTTTCACTCTTCAAATCGCCCGTTTAGGAATCAAGTTTCTCTCCTCTTCCTTCTTCATTTGGGGCGGTTCGAGCTTGCCCTAGACTCTACCCGTCTTTTTCAAATCGGCACATCACCTCTCCAAAATCTTTGCCTTTTCACTAGAATCTTTTCATCTCTCCCTCACATTTAGTCTCCTAAGATCCTTTCAAGTCCTTCCAGTGCAAATGGCTCCCAAAATGAAGCTTCCACAGAGGAGAAAATCTGTTCGCAGGTCAGAAGAGAGTGTGCGCAGAAAGAGATTAGCAGCCGAGCCCTCTCCTACTCCAATTCCTACTCCAGGTCCTGCTTCAGCTTCCACTCAGTCTCCAATCAACCCAAGCAAGGTACCCCTCTCTGATAGGAAAGTAGAACCCGAGAAAAATATTGGTTTCAAGTTTTTTGAAAAAGAAGGGTTCACTATTGGATCAAAAATCAAGGACCAAGGATGGAAATTTTACTGCTCTTTAAAAGAAAATACATATGTTGATCTAGTCAGAGAATTTTACCTAAATTTGGGGTATAGCAATGAAACAGTGAAATCTACAGTAAAGGGTGTAGATATTAGCCTAGATCCAGTGCTTTTGGGACAGATCCTATATTTGCCTTGTGAAGGGTATATCAACATAGAACTCCCTATTAAAGAAGAAGGAATCAATGTTATCTTAGGGAGAACCTTTACTGGAAGTCTGAATAAATTAGAGGCAAAGATTCTTTCCATTGAGATAAGGCTGTTACATCACATGGTAACCAAATTATTCTTCCCTAGAAGTGGTAGACATGATCTTCTTTCTGGTAGGGACATCTGTATTATCTACCATGTGATCACACAAACCTCCCTGAATCTCCCTGCATTGATGTTTGAGGCCATGAGAGAGACCTTGAATAGGTCCAAGGCACACTTGCCTTTTGGTATGGCTCTCACCTTAGTTTTTAGGAGGTTCGGAGTTAGTTTTGAGGGAGAGACAGTGTTGGGAATAGTGTCCCAAAGCCAATCGTCAGCCTGTTGACGGTTGTGCTCTTTCTTGTATTAGTATATGAATTACAAATAAATAAAAATTATTTTGATATTTTTCATCACAAAATTGTTTCATCTTCTAATGAACTCTTGTGTTGTGGTGAAGTTCTTATGACTATTTAGACTCGACAAAGGAAGATTTATCATTTAGTCCTTAAACCTATTCACGACCAAATGATACGTTGTTACCAAGGACAACAACGTTTATCAAGTATAGGTCGTTGTGTGCCATATGGGTTGGTTGTCCTCTTAACCAAGGAGTGTGAAGACATTGGTATGGTATACAGGTGAGATGTAAGGGTACATCTGCACTGAACATGACCGACTCCGGAGCTTTTTCTGCTGTCAAGATTTGCTCTGATGGGATATGGGTATAACTGTCCCTCCGACCTGAGACCGCCACGGTGACTTGCAACCAACTCACTGCACTTAGGCACTGGACTACCTGAATTTCTAATTCAGTGACGGAAGGCTGCTGGATGTAATCAAGTACTTGACTTGTCAGTGCGTGTGTCAAGATGGGATTGACCACTCCAGTTCAGGAGCTGTGTACAGTCATATTTCAATTTAGCAAAACCTTGGCCAGGGTAGTCCTAGTGAGGAGTCACAGGACTGTTTGAGTTGAGCACGATTCAGATGATCTAATCAGGGTTGATAGTTTAACCCTGAGTCATCCTAAACACAGGGGTCAAAAGGATGAATTATACAATAACCATATTCACGTAGGTTCTGAATGTTGCGATTATGACTATTCGACCTATCTGAATGTCGGGTATCATTGCTAGATGGTCACTTCGATTAGTACAGGAATTGGTTCTTGTGCTACTGGCTTAAGTTCGAATCTGTGGGGTCACACACATTAGAGGTTCCTATCTGATCTGATGGCTGGTGAAGAGTCCTAATGCTTGTAGATTTTGAGTCCTATGTATCTGAAACTCTATGATCGAGAATCAAGATTTTCTAATCATGAGTTCCACACATTTTGGGTACCGAGGTCAAGAGTCCCACTAGTTTGGTACTTTTTGATCAGGGTTTCATATCGATGGACTCTGATGCCCGATTGCCCATCGAATTTGGACTCAGTATTTATGAGAGATTTAATTAGTAATTTAATCACTAATTAACTCAATTTGATTGAGTAATTATTTTTGGATCAGTCCAATTGAATTGGATTTAGTTGGGTTTGACCCGATTAGGTTAAGTGTTGACCTAATTGCTAAGGTGGTTTGGTCCCTGATCTGATCAGGGGTTGGGCTTAGTCAATTCTTGATTTGATTAAAATTTTATTAAGCCTAATTAAGTTGGATTTAAGTTAGTCTAATTATGCCTAACCTATTTTGATTAGGTTGGCTCAATTAGGTTGAAACCACCTTTTGAATTCTCTCCCTGCGCCACCTCACTCATCTGCGCCCATTTGAATTCACAAGAAACAACTTCTCATGAATTTTCTCCCATGAAGAAGCCTTCCATGCCCCTCCATTTGTGCACCATTTGGGTGGATAAAGATGGTTGGTTGGCTATTCAAATTCAAATGAAGTTTGAATTTGAATGGGCAACTAATCCATGCGCCACCTAGCCTTATCCATTTGTGCGCCATTTGCTTTACACGAGAAAGAGTTTCTCATGTAAACTCTCCATGCACAAGGGAGCCCATGCCCTTCTCTTCTCACGCCAAGAGTGGATAAGGATGGGTTGGTTGGCATTTGAATTCAAATTCGATTTGAATTCAAATGAGCAACCACCTAGCTTTATCCTCTCACATGTTTAAGATGCGTCTTGCATTATTTTAAAAGAGTGAAGAAGGTGGGGCGTGCGTAAGAGACTTCTAAAAAAAAAAAAAGTGGGTGTGAGGAAGCTTTCTGTATGATTTTGAAAAGTTCAAAAATTTTGAGAGGAAAGAAAAGAAAGAGAGTGGGCGCAGGCTTTTCGAGGAGTACCCTAGGGTTTCTGCCTAGGGTTCGAAAAGTGAGAAAGTGAGCTACGAGTGTTATGAGCCCACAAGATTTTAGAGAGAGCTTCATCAACCTCTCAAATACATCTGCTGATGATCCAGAGCATCCGAGGAGTCGGCAGATCAAGATCGAAGGAGTTCGTTCAACATCGGCCATCGAAAGGGTTCTACAACGAACTAACATTCGTGAGGAGTCGATCAGATCGAGAGCTTCATGTGAATGATCTACAGAGATCAGACATACTGTGTGGCTGCATTGCGATGATCAGACCCTCCTGACAGTGATCAGATTATGGCAATCGACTATCCGCACGAAGGTAATGTGTTCTGAACACATAACGGTAAAATATTTACTGTAGAAGTTTGAATTTTAAATTTAAATATATGCTATATATATCATATTTAGATCCTTATGTAGGGTTAATATATGTTAGTTAATTAGATTAATTAATAATTTTCGCTATAAAAATTATAATTTTGAAAAAGTTTTAAAATTATCGTTTTACCCTTGCACTAAAATTTACTTCAAATGGTATCAGAGCAGGTTCTAAAGTATTATATACATTTGCATGCGTAGATTAAGTAGTAATCTAAAAGTTTAAATTTAAAATTTAAAATTTAAAATTTGAATTTTGAATTTTGAAATTTATTCAAAATTCAAAATTCAGAAATTTAAAATTCAAAATTTAAATTTTGAAATTTAAAATTCAAAATTCAAAAATTTAAAATTTGAAATTTAAAATTTGAAATTTGTTTGAAATTTCAAATTTGAAATTTAAAATTTAAAATTCAAAATTTGAAATTCAAAAATTTGAAATTTGAAATTTGTTTGAAATTTAAAATTCAAAATTTAAAATTTAAAATTTAAAATTTGAAATTTAAATTTTGAAATTGGTATATTTAGATATACTTGATCCAAGTAGCAAATAGTCTAATTGAGTTGGTTGCCATGGTCGTCCGGTCATAGGAGAAAAAAGTAGGATTTAAAGGCCCTCTCCTCCTATTTGATGGGGTTCTCCTATGGCGGTAGGGGTGCCGATGTGATTATATCTCATGCAGACGAAGCAGCAAAAGGACTTAATTATAAAGGTTTAATTGTAAAATTTATCATGAATGTGTTAGATTAGATCTAAAGGAATACTCATGATTTATTTTGATTGAGTTATTTTCTGTTATGTAATTAGCAATAGGATTGCTGTTTATGAAATGTGCTGATCCATTTGTGAAATGAGTCAACACATTTGGTGAACAGAAAATAAAATCTTTCAAATTTGAAAATTATTTTTGAAATGCCAAACCCTAACCCATCAGCCCAAATACTTAATTAAAAGAATTAAGTGTTGTCTAGTTGGTCTAGAATTATGAATTAAGACCTAAGACAATTGCATAAACTTATGGGTCAATGGGTTAGATAGATTAGGTCCATAATTGGGTTAGACCTAAGGTTAGCTTAAAGAAATGGATTAAATTAGAGTAATTGGTCAAATCTAATCAAAAGTTGAATTAGATTAGGTCAAGGACACTCTAGACTCAACTCCAATAGTTGTAGTTGAATGGGTCCATATCTTTAACAAGACCAAGATGGACTTAATTCATGGCTATGCGGTGGAACCCTATTTACTAGGTTGATCAAATTAAAACTAATGAACTGGTTGGTGTCTAAGGTAAGTTCGGCAGTCTGACCAGTGGTTTTTAAGTGAGAGTTACTTGCATTGATTCGATCTCTGATGAGTTAATGGCTTATCCTCACCACTGATCTCACTTACCTGGCCAACCTGATGAGTTAGGTTTTGATTAGATCACTTGGTGATTAGGACTCACCCATGTCATTAGGTAAATCAGTGTGACTGATTTAGATTCTCCTAATGTCGGCTTTAATTAAATCTTTTTTAATCTGACTTGGTGAAGTCAGTGGGAGGATTGAAATTGGCTGGATAATTTCTTCTCTTCTATCCTTTAATAAAAATCCTCAAAAATTATTAGGTTCCTAAAATGATTAAGTTATAGTGATAACTAAGTTATAGCCTCCCATTAAGTGAGTGATAATGAGTCCATTAGTTTAATAATCATTGGAGGCCCAAAGGCCTGGTGCTTATTGACTAATAGAATTATCATTCATAATATGATAATTTGGTTGAGTCTTTCTGATATTGGTCAGGTTGGCCGGCCAAAGTCGAGCCTGATCATTTATTGGTCCGATTCACCAAATCTAATCTTGTTAATGGTTGGACCTAACCAGATCTTTTCAGTGAAGGTCAAAGCCTACTGATTAGGTTCTGGGGCAAAAATAAATTACTAGAAGCTGTTTAGAGAAACAACTGGTTATGAACCTACCCATAGATGCACATGGGTTGACCAACCAAAGTTGGGCTCGTGTGTAGTCTACGTGGATTCTAGTACCCACTAAGGAACTAAAGTAATTCCTCGAATTGGAGGTTGAGGCTACCAGTTTGTAAAAATATTGGAAAAAACTTTAGACTAAAGTTCAAGTCTTCAGTATTAATAATTTAATACTAATAATGGTCTAGTTTTTCTTTATGCAGCTATGGCCACTATCCTATCGCTCTGATCATTATTAGATAATGACAAGCTCATGGGATCAAATTTCGATAGCTCGTATCAAAAATTAAAAATCATCCTTGAGCATGAGCGGATCCTTTATGTAGTAACGGATCCGACACCTAAGGAGCCAGCCCCGAATGCTAGAGGGGTGGTCCGAGATACTTACCAGAAGTGGCTCAACGACCGCACCATCATTCGGTGCACAATGCTGGCGGCAATGAATGATGAGTTCAGCCACCGGTTCGAGAATGCCCAGCCGCAGGAGATGCTTCAAATGTTGAACGACTCCTTTGGCACGCCTAACGAAGTTGAAAGGCACAAAATTAGTTGTGCCATTTTCAATGCTCGGATGAGGGATGGGGCCTCAGTCACCGATCATATACTGTACATGATCGAAATGATTGAGCACCTAAGTAAATTAGGCTTTTCCTTGCACGAGCAGCTCGCTAAGGATGCGATCCTTAATTCTTTGCCCAAGTCCTTCGTCCCCTTCCTTACTCATTTTCAGATGACAAAGCCAGCAGTGAACTACCACGGCTTGTTGGGGTTGCTGCAGAACTTTGAGAAGGACCACCAGCTCTATAAGGAGTCGGTGAATGTTGTGGGAGGGTCTTCTTCTGGATGTCGATCCTTTAAGAAAGGGAAGAAGAACAAGAAGAAGAAGAATAAGAAGGTGTAGCCGCATGCTGGGACATCTGCACAGGGTTAGACCAAGAAGCACAAGCCCGACCAGAGCCAGGCAGAGTGCTTCTTTTGCAAGAAGTAGGGGCACTGAAAGAGGAACTGTCCTCTATACATTGCCTCCCTAGATCCGAACAGGCCGAAGAAGAAGCAAGGTAATTATATGATAATACCTTGCAACTTTTTCATTTGTGATACTACTGCTTGGGTATTGGATACCGGAAGCCCTTATCATATCTGTAATTTGATGCAGGGTCTGCAGGTCAGTAAGAGATTTGATGAAGGTGAGAGGTTCCTGAACGTTGGAGATGGAAGCAAAGTTTCAGTTCTAGCTTTAGGAATCATGAACCTTGTAATCAATTTTCGTAATGTAATTCTGAGTGAATGTCACTATTGTCCAAATTTTTTATTAAATATTATCTCTGTAGGCCTTTTGGCCATGTACAGTTATGAATTTTTAATAAAAAAAAATATTTACAATATCATTTTGAATGGTGTTACAATATTTGTTGGACAACTAAATAATGGAATTTACTTACTATCACAGCCTATTAATGAGGTTCAAACTTTTGATAAATGCCCTAGAATGAATAATGTGTCAGAAGTCTACCTTTGGCACTGTAAGCTAGGTCATATCAATAAGAATAGGATAAACAGGTTGGCTCAAGAAGGAATTTTTGAAGTTGGTGATTGTGAATCACTTCCAATCTGTGAGTCCTGTCTTCTTAGAAAGATGACCAAATCACCTTTTACTGGAAAAGGTGAGCGAACCAGTGAACTCTTGGGTCTGATACATTCTGATGTATGTGGACCCATGAGCTCAAGTCCAAAAAGTAGATATTTCTACTTCATAACCTTCACAGATGACCTATCGAGGTATGGGTATGTCTACTTAATGAAGCATAAGTCGGAGTCGTTTGAAATGTTCAAACTATTCCGAAATGAGGTAGAAAAACAAACTGAGAAGTGTATTAAAACTTTTCGATCTGATCGAGGAGGTGAATACCTTTTCAATGAGTTTCTGACATATCTTGGGGAGAATAGGATTCTCTCTCAGTGGACACCTCCTGGAACTCCACAGCATAATGGTGTGTCTGAAAGAAGGAATTGGACCTTGTTGGACATGGTTCGATCCATGATGAGGTTTGCTGGTCTGCCGATTTCCCTCTGGGGATATGCGCTCGAATCGGCTTGTTACCTTCTAAATAGGTTTTCGAGTAAGTCTGTAACCAAAATGTCATATGAGATATGGATAGGACGTAAGCCAGTACTCTCGTACCTTAGGGTTTGGGGGTGTTCGGCTTATGTTAAACGTTTAATTACGGACAAGCTTGGACCTAGGTCTGATAAGTGTTATTTCATAAGGTACCCAAAAGAGACTAAAGGGTATTATTTCTACCTAGCTGATTAGCAAAAGGTGTTTGTCAGCCTTAAGGCAATCTTTTTGGAAAAGAAGTTCCTTGGTGAAGGGACTGTTGCCTCTAAGGTCGAACTTGACGAAGTTTGACAGGTGAAAAAACTGACACAAGTTGCTGAACCTAAATCGAATTTGGTTAGATCAGATCCGGAGCCCATTGTTCATGCACCCTTAAGGTGGTCTGGTAGAGTACCACGTCAACCGGACAGATACTATGGTTTCTTGGTCTGGGATGGCGATCCTGTCGAACTTGATGAAAATGATGAGGATCCGATCACCTACATGGATGCAATGCAGAGATCTGACTCTGAGAAATGGCTAGAGGGCATGAAATTCAAAATGGAGTCCATGAAGGTCAACGATGTGTGGACATTAGTTGACCCATCCAAAGAAGTAAAACCCATAGGGTGTAAGTGGGTCTTCAAGAGGAAGAGAGGCACAGACGGAAAGGTGGAGACCTATAAAGCCCGTCTGGTTGCCAAGGGATATCGTCAACATTATGGTATAGACTATGATGAGATATTTTCTCCTGTGGCAATGCTCAAATCCATTCGGATTATGCTTGCGATAGCTGCCTATCTGGACTATGAAATCTGGCAGATGGATGTATAAACAGCTTTCCTAAACAGAGAGCTGGACGAAGAGGTGTATATGATACAACCTGAAGGGTTCACATCCATAGATGAGTCTAAGGTGTGCAGGCTATAGAGGTCCATTTATGGACTTAAACAAGCATCCCGGAGTTGGAATATATATTTTGATAGGACAATCAAGACATATGGCTTCATTAAGAATGGAGAAGAGCCTTGCATTTATGAGTGGGCTAATGGTCCAGTAGTGGTATTTCTTGTATTGTATGTGGATGACATTCTCTTAATCGGGAATGATATCCCTGCGTTACAGGGAATAAAGATTTGGCTGTCGTCACAGTTCTCTATGAAAGATCTGGGAGAAGCTTCCTACATCCTAGGGATGAGGATCTATAGAGATAGATCTAAAAGGTTGCTTGGCTTATCTCAGTCCACGTATATTGATACTATGCTGAAGAGGTTCATCATGGAGAATTCCAAGAAAGGCTATCTACCGATAGGCCATGGAATTTTTCTTGAAGAGGGATTGTCCGATAACACCTCAATAGAAAGAGCGTATGGGTAGAATTCTATATGCTTCGACAGTGGGATCTATCATGTACGCCATGACATGTACACGATCAGATGTGGCATACTCACTAGGGGTAGTGAGTAGATACCAATCTGATCCAGGGGAGAATCACTGAAAGATTGTTAAAACTATCCTAAAGTATTTAAGAAATACTAAGGACCAGTGGCTTGTTTATGGTGAATTGGACTTGAGACTTATAGGATTTACAGACTCTAGTTTTCAGTCTGATCATGATGACAGCAAGAGTGTATCGAGATTTGTTTTTACCCTTAATGGTGGGGTTGTCTGCTGGAAGAGTTCCAAGCAGCACACAGTGGCGATTCAGTTTGTGAGGCAGAGTATATCGCTGCATCAGATGCTGCCAAAGAAGTGGTGTGGCTGAGAAAATTCATCACCGAGCTCGGAGTAGCACCCTCCCTTGTTGATCTAGTTCTTCTCTACTGTGACAGCTCTGGAGCCATTGCTCAGGCAAAGGAACTGAAGGCACACCAGTGGATGAAGCATATTCTGCGCCGCTACCATCTCATCCGAGAAATCATGGATCGAGGTGACGTCGACCTTCAGAAGATCGATAGAAAGGAGAATCTGACCGACCCATTCACTAAAGCCATTATGGTGAAGGAGTTTGACGACTTCAAGTCGAAGATGGGTATTAGATACTGCACCGATTGGTTTTAGGCCAAGTGGGAGATTGTTGGGAATAGTGTCCCAAAGCCAATTGTCAGCCTATTAACAGTTGTGCTCTTTCTTGTATTAGTATATGAATTATAAATAAATAAAAATTATTTTGGTATTTTTCATCATAAAATTATTTCATCTTCTAATGAACTCCTGTGTTGTGGTGAAGTCCTTAGGACTATTTAGACTCGACAAAGGAGGATTTGTCGTTTAGTCCTTAAACCTGTTCACGACCAAATGATACGTTGTTACTAAGAACAACAATGTTTATCAAGTATAGGTCGTTGTGTGCCATATGGGTTGGTTGTCCTCTTAACCAAAGAGTGTGGAGACACTGGTATGGCATACAGGTGAGATGAAAGGGTACATCTGCACTGAACGTAACCGACTCCAGAGTTTTTTCTGCTGTCAAGATTTACTCTGATGGGATATGGGTATAACTGTCCCTCCAACCTGAGACCGCCACGGTGACTTGCAAGCAACTCACTTCACTTAGGCACTAAACTACCTCAATTTGTAATTCAGTGATGGAAGGCTGCTGGGTGTAGTCAAGTACTTGACTTGTCGGTGCGTGTGTTAAGATGGGATTGACCACTCCAGTTCAGAAGCTGTGTACAGTCATATTTCAATTTAGCAAAACCTTGGCCAGGGTAGTCCTAGTGAGGAGTCACAGGACTGTTTGAGTTGAGCACGATTCGGATGATCTAATCAAGGTTGACGGTTTAATCCTGAGTCATCCTACACACAGGGGTCAAAAGGATGAATTATACAGTAACCATATTCACGTAGGTTCTGAATATTATGATTGCGACTATTCGACCTATCCGAATGTCAGGTACCATTTCTAGATGGTCACTTCGATTAGTACAGGAATTGATTCCTGTGCTACCGGCTTAGGTTCGAACCTGTGGGGTCACACACATTAGAGGTTCCTATCTGATCTGATGGCTGGTGAAGAGTCCTAATGCTCATGGACTTTGAGTCCTACATGTCTAAAACTCTGTGATCGAGAATCAGAATTCTCTAATCATGAGTTCCACATATTTTGGGTACCGAGGTCAAGAGTCCCACTGGTTTGGGACTTTTTGATCAGGGTTTCATATCGATGGACTCTGATGCCCGATTGCCCATCGAATTTAGACTCAGTATTTATGAGAGGTTTAATTAGTGATTTGATTGCTAATTAACTCAATTTGATTGAGTAATTATTTTTGGATCAAGTCCAATTGAATTGGATTCAGTTGGGTTTGACCCGATTAGGTTAAGTGTTGACCTAATCGCCAAGGTGGTTTGGTCCCTGATCTGATCAAGGGTTGGGCTTAGTCAATTTTTGATTTGATTAAGATTTTATTAAGCCTAATTAAGCTTAATTAAGTTGGGTTTAACTTAGTCTAAATGTGCCTAACCTATTTTGATTAGGTTGGCTCAATTAGGTTGAAACCACCTTTTGAATTCTCTCCCTGCGCCACCTCACTCATCTGCGTCCATTTGAATTCATGAGAAACAACTTCTCATGAATTTTCTCCCATGAAGAAGCCTTCCACACCCCTCCATTTGTGCACCATTTGGGTGGATAAAGATGGTTGGTTGGCCATTCAAATTCAAATGATGTTTGAATTTGAATGGGCAACTAATCCATGCACCACCTAGCCTTATCCATTTGTGCGCCATTTGCTTTACACAAGAAAGAGTTTCTCGTGTAAACTCTCCATGCACAAGGGAGCCCGTGCCCTTCTTTTCTCATGCCAAGAGTGGATAAGGATGGGTTGGTTGGTATTTGAATTCAAATTTGATTTGAATTCAAATGAGCAACCACCTAGCTTTATCCTCTCACGCATTTAAGATACATCTTGCATTGTTTTAAAAGTGTGGAGAAGGTGGGGCATGCGTAAGAGATTTCTAAAAAAAAGAAAAGTGGGTGTGAGGAAGCTTTTTGTGTGATTTTGAAAAGTTCAAAAATTTCGAGAGGAAAGAAAAGAAAGAGAGTGGGCGTAGGCTTTTCGGAGAGTACCCTAGGGTTTCTGCCTAGGGTTCGAGAAGTGAGAAAATGAGCTACGAGTGTCGTGAGCCCACAAGATTTTAGGGAGAGCTTCATCAACCTCTCAAGTATATCTACTGATGATCTGAAGCATCCAAAGAGTCGGCAGATCAAGATCAAAAGAGTTCGATCAACATCGGCCGTCGAAAGCATTCTGCAACGAACTAGCATTCGTGAGGAGTCGATCAGATCGAGAGCTTTGTGTGGACAATCTGCAGAGGTCAGACACACTGTGTGGCTATATTACAATGATCAGACCCTCCTGACAGTGATCAGATTATGATGATCGACTATCCGTATGAAGGTAATGTGTTTTGAACACATAACAGTAAAATATTTACTGTAGAAGTTTGAATTTCAAATTTAAATACATGCTATATATATCATATTTAGATCCTTGTGTAGAGTTAATACATGTTAGTTAATTAGATTAATTAATAATTTTTACTGTAAAATTATAATTTTAAAAAAGTTTTAAAATTACCATTTTACCCTTGCACTAAAATTCACTTCAGACAGTTGCTAGACTATCTCACTCTGACACTATCAACCGCCACACACTACATCGCATGGGATTTTCTAAGACTGATGACGGTTGGACAAAAGGTGTGGAAGAGAGAGCTGAGGATAGAGCAGAGGAGGAAGGACCATCCTCACCTTTTCGTGATCATAGAGCAACATCTCCAGATATTCAGTTTGTATCTGATCACGAGACTGGCCCTTCAGAGTCTGTGAGAAGGTATACTTCAGCTCCACAGTCAGAAAGTAGGGCACATCCTTCAGAGCTTAGATTGACAAATGATCAGATTGAGATGATGTCCCAGCGTGTAGCCTCCATTCTATCTCAGTAGTTTGCCACTTCAATCTTTACACAGAGATCGACATCCTAGATTGACTCAGACCAGACTCTGATCCCTCATATTTCTACTATTTTCTAGATGCTCATTGATCAATCGGTACGTAATGAGTAGCTTGAGGAATGTATTCTGAGATTGACAAGCAGAGTTTTGAATTTGTAGGGGCAAGTATTAGCTTTAGCCCATCTCCAGCCACATGAGGACATCACAGAGGTCTCAGACCTATCTGCAGAGGTGGCTAGACTTCGAGGAGTCCTAGAGAGTGATTTTGACTTCTTGAGGAGAGAGATCAAGGGATCCAGTCAGAATGCTTCTACTCAGTTCAATGCCCTGATGCAGTCTATTTTGAGAGCTTTGGATTTTTTGGACACCATCAGACTTTCCCTTATTGCACAGTCCGTAGCTTCTCAGGCTCCAGGATCTTCTGACCCCTCTACCCATGCTGGTACCTCTACCCATGGTCGAGGCAGATGTGGTCGAGGTCGTGCCCATGGACTTGATCCTACATCTCCTCACCCCATCTCTGATTCTTCAGACACTGATCCATCCAGCCTTGACATTTATTAGATCTAGATTAGTTAGACTTCTAAGTCTAGGATCTACCTTTTGGCCTTTGTACTTTGTTAGCTGATTGACTCTTGGATAGTTTCTATCCATGACTTTTGTATTTTGAGTTGACTTATGTGTATTGGGACACCTTTTGTATTCAGTCACTTTTGAATATATATATATGTGTGCTTTGACTTTCAATGAATATCTATGAATGTGATCAAATTGAATTATTTTAATTATGAGATATGAAAAATAACTCATGTTAGTGCTGAGAAATACTATGAATTGCAATATCTTCTAGATGAGTAAATTGATATATCCTTTATGTTTGCTATGTTGAGGGGGAGTAGAGAAATAAGCCATCAAAGAAGGGAGCTAAAGAAGTAAAATATGGTATCAAAAAGGGAGAGTAAAGAAAATATGTCTTTTTTGTCATCTTTCTTTTCTTTTCTCTATCCTTAAAATCCCTTAAGATCTTAATTGATGCGATCAAAAAGGAAGAGTAAAGAAAATTTATCCTTTCAAGATCCCTTAAAAGGAGGAGTAGAGAATCTTAATTAATGCTGTCAAAAAGGGGGAGTAGAGAATCAAAATCGAATTTGAACAATAAGCAATAAAGAAATTAGTAATAAGCAAAATTGTTAAGCAAATGTGTCAAAGAACCAAAATCATCAGCTTCTTTTTTTCTTATCTAATTTTTAAAGCAAATGAACTTATAAGCAAATTTTAAATTGATCTTCAAACTGCTTATGATGCATTTCGTTCAAATACTTGGCTATGACATTGAAGTGGTACATCTTCATAAATTTGAAATTCATGTTCAATGCTTTATATATACTTTTGCTCAAGTGTTTTGTCATCATCAAAAAGGGGGAGATTGTTGCTCCTTGAATTAATTTTGATGATTACAAAATATTTGAGGGGGTTACTAACGATTTTGGCTTGGAAAAAGATTTATTATATTTTAGAGATAAAATCATAATTTTATCAAGTTCTGATTTGGAAGCCTCAAGAGCAAGAGCAGAAAATTTATAATCTATTGGAGGCAATTTCAATATTTTTGAATATATATTTTGAAAGAAAATCATATTTATACTTTGAGTCGACCCCATGAGTCGACTCATGGCAAAAGGAGCTGAACGGCACGTTGAATTTTTGGCTGGCACACCCTATGAGTTGACCCCATGAGTCGACCCCTGTGCATGAGTCGATCCTATGAGTTGACCTCTGCAGCAGTGCAGGCCAAACTTACAGAATGATCATTTTCTGTTCTGTGCCACAGAAGTCGACCCCATGAGTCGACCCCTATGCATTAGTCGACCCTATGAGTCGACCTCTGCTGCAGTATAAGCCAAATTTACAGAAGTCATTTTCTGTTCTGCGCTACGGAAGTCAACCCTATGAGTCGACTCATGTGCATGAGTCGACCTTATGAGTTGACCCCTGTGACAGAAAAACTCTGCAATGGCTAGTTTTTTGCTCGTTCTGGCTATATTTAATGCTCATTTAATATGCTCTAATAGCTCTATTTCAGCCCAGATTACTCTCCACCATCATTTGAAGTTATAAAAGGCACTTAAAGAAGAAAATTAACAAGGTTTTGAAAAGGTTCTTAAAGTATTTATTTCAACCCTAAGCAAGAGCCCTCTTGAAGTTAAAGAAGCTTTCATTTCAAGTTCACCAACCCCTCAAGAGCTCATTCAAGTCTTCAACCACCTTGAGAAAAATCAGAAAAGCTTCCTTCTTATTGTGTAAAGTGTATTTAAAGCTTTATTCGCTCATTAAAGGAGCTATATTTGTATTTCTGTGTGATTAACTGTTATACTCTATTTTGAGTTGATTTTTTATTTTGGAAGGATTTCAAAACATGGAAAGGTTGATTCGAACCTTGAATCGGATTGTATTGGGTTGGCTTGTACCCGAAAAATAAGTGTTCTAGCTTGGAATAGCTAGAGTCGGAGATTTCGATGTTGTATTCGGGTTGAATACGGTTTAGTGGATTTGAATTTTTAAGTAGGAGCTTGGAGAGTGGATGTAGGTGCAAGGTTGGCACCGAATCACTATAAATCTTTTTGTTTGTATTGTGCTTACTTGCTCTCCTTTTAAATTTTCTTATCTTTTTGCATTCTTGCATTCAACTTCTACATCTTGCATAAATTTTACTCTCCATATTTATCCTGCTCATTGTTAAACAATCCTCATAGTTGTAAGTTAATTTTAAATTTTTAAAAATTCAATTCACCCTCCCTCTTGGGTTGCATAGCTGGGCAATACTATAGATCTTTATACCAAGTAAATGGATGCTTCACCCAAGTCTTTCATGAAAAACTTTTGTGATAGTCAGGTCTTGATCAATTGCAACATCGGGATATCATTTTCAATGGGTAGTATATCATATCTATATATAAAATCAAGAAGTTAATGAGACTCCCATTTGTCTTCTTATACATATATGATTCATCCATATTTTGATAAAGTCAAAGGATTTGACTATCCCATCAAAAAAATATTCCAACTCCTTAATACTTGCTTACTAGATCTGTCCTCCCACTAAAGATAAATCTGTCTAGTTGATATACAGCAATCACAAGCAAAATCTGGATAGACATTCCTGTTAGTAGTCTATTGGGTCATACCACAGGTGTATTAATCAAAGTTTATACTTGGTTGATATACAGAGAGTCCATCTCAGATTTCATAGCTCCAAGCCATCTATCAGAGTCTCTACTCATGACTATTTTTGAATAGGTCACGGGATCATCATTCTCAATGATGTGTGGCTCATTATCATTTTCAATGATAAACCCATATCTAAGTGGTACATTACATATTCTGATTGACCTTTGGAAAGGAGATATTGTGGAGAAATTCAGTGCAGGGGTAAAATAGTAATTTTAAAACTTTTTCAAAATTATGATTTTACAGTGAAAAAATATTAATTAATCTAATTAATTAACATAAATTTATCCTACACTAGAATCTAAATATGATATATAGCATGCATGCATTTAAATTTGAAATTCGAATTTGAACAGTAAACACTTTACTGTAATGTGTTCAGAACACAATACCTTTGTGCGGATAGTAGATCACCATAATCTGATCACCGTTGGGAGAGTCTAATCATCGTGCTACAGCCACACAATATGTCTGGCCTCTGTGGATCATCCACACGAAGCTCTCGGTCTGATCGACTCCTCACGAGTGCTAGCTCGTTGTAGAGCCCTTTCGACGGCCGATGCTGATCGAACTCCTTTGATCGATGTTTGTTGATTCTTTAGATACTCCAAATCATCAACAGATGTGCTTGAGAGGATGTTGAAGATCTTCCTAAAATTTGGTGGGCTCACGACACTCGTAGCTCATCTTCTCACTTCCTGAACTCCAGGCTGAAACCCTGAAGAACTCACTGAAACCCTGCGCACACTTTTTCTTTCTTTTTTTCTCGGAAGGATATAGACCTTCACCTTGTACACAAGGATTTCTCACACCCAGATTTTTTCTTCAAAATTTTTTCTTGCACACGCCCCACTCTTCTCCTCCTTTTAAAATAATGTCAAACATCATATCCACGTGCGAGGATAAAGAAGAGTAATTGCACATTTGAATTCAAATCAAATTTTGAATTCAAATGGAAACCAATTTATTCCTATCCACTAAATGGTGTGAGAAGTGGAGGGCATGGCTTAATTTGTGCATGAGTGATTTCACAAGAAACATTTTCTCGTATAATAAATGGGGCGTTAAAAGAGGATAAGGTCAAGGCGCTAAGATTGGTTGCTCATTCAAATTCAAACTTTGTTTTGAATTTGAATGGCTAACCAATCATCCTTATCCACTCATATGGTGCATTAAAGTAGGGCATGAGGAGGGCTTGGCGTGAGGAAAAATTTATGAGAACTTCCTTCTCGTGAATTCAAAAGGGTGCAGTGGAAGTGAGGTGGCACAGGGAGAATGGGTTAAGGTGGTTTTATTATTTAAACCAACCTAATTGAATCAAATAAGTTAGGCCCAATTAGACTAATTTAAATCCAACTAAATTAGGCTTAATTAGGTTCAATAAAATCCTAATCAAATCAGAAATTGATTAAGCCCAACCCCTGATCATATCAGGGACCAAACCATCTCGACGATTAGGTCAACTCTTAACCTAATCGGGTCAAACCCAACTGAATCCAATTCAATTGGACTTGATCCAAAAATAATTACTTAATCAAATTAAGTTAATTAATGATCAAATCACTAATTAAACCTCTCATAAATATTGAATCCAAATCCGATGGATAATCGGGCATCAGAATTCATCGATATGTAACCCTGATAGAAGAGTCCCAAACCAGTGGGACTCTTGACCCCGGTACCCAAAATGTGTGGGACTTGTGATCAGAGAATCCTGATTCTTGATCACAGAGTCCCAGACACATAGGACTCATAGTCCATGAGCATTATGACTCTTCATCAACCATCAGATCAGATAGAAACCTCTAATGTGTGTGACCCCGCAGGTTCGAACCTAAGCCGGTAGCACAGGAACCAATTTCTGTACTAATCGAAGTGACCATCTAGCAATGGTACCCGACGATCGGATAGGTCGAACAGTCACAATCACAACCCTCAGAACCTACATGAATATGGTTACTGTATAATTCATCTTTTTGACCTCTGTGTTTAGGATGACTCAGGGTTAAACTGTCAACCCTGATTAGATCATCCGAATCGTGCTCAACTCAAACAGTCCTGTGACTCCTCACAAAGACTACCCTGGCCAAGGTTTTGCTAAATTGAAACATGATTGTACACAGCTCCTAAACTAGAGTGGTCAATCCCATCTTGACACACGCACCGACAAGTCAAGTACTTGACTACACTCAGCAGCCTTCCATCACTGAATTAGAAATTGAGGTAGTCCAGTGCCTAAGTGCAGTGAGTTGCTTGCAAGACATTGTGGCAGTCTCAGGTCGGAGAGATATTTATACCCATATTCCATCGGAGCAAATTTTGACAGCAGAAATAGCTCCGGAGTCGGTCAAGTTCAGTGCAGATGTACCCTTACATCTCACCTTTATGCCATACCAGTGTCTCCACACTCATTGGTTAAGAGGACAACCAACCTATATGGCACACAACGACCTATGCTTGATAAATATTATCATCCTTGGTAATAACATATCATTTGGTCGTGAACAGATTTAAGGACTAAACGATAAATCCTCCTTTGTCGAGTCTAAATAGTCCTAAGGACTTCACCACAACATAGGAGTTCATTGGAAGATGAAATATTTTATGATAAAAAATACCAAAATAATTTTTATTAATTCATAATTCATGTACATATACAAAAATGAGCACAACCGTCAACAGGCTGATGATTGACTTTGGGACACTATTCCCAACAATCTCCCACTTGGCCTAAAGCCAATCGGTGCAGTATCTAATACCCATCTTCGACTTGTAGTCATCGAACTCCTTCACCGCAATGGCTTTAGTGAATGGGTCTGCTAGGTTCTCCTTTTCGTCGATCTTCTGAAGGTCAACATCACCTCGATCCATAATTTCTCGGATGAGATGGTAGCGGCGCAGAATATGCTTCGTCCGCTGGTGTGCCTTGGGTTCCTTCGCTTGAGCAATGGCTCCAGAGCTATCACAGTAGAGCAGAACTGGACCAACAAGGAAGGGTGCTACTCTGAGCTCGGTGATGAATTTTCTCAGCCACACCACTTCTTTGGCAGCATCTGATGCAGCGACATACTCCACCTCACAAACTGAATCAGCCACTGTGTGTTGCTTGGAACTCTTCCAGCAGATAGCCCCACTATTAAGGGTAAAAATAAATCCCGACACACTTTTGCTGTCATCATGATCAGACTGGAAACTAGAGTCTGTAAACCCTATAAGTCTTAAGTCCGATTCACCATAAACAAGCCACTGGTCCTTAGTATTTCTTAAATACTTCAGGATGGTTTTAACAACCTTCCAGTGATTCTCCCCTGGATCAGATTGGTATCTACTCACTACCCCTAGTGAGTATGCCATATCTGGTCGTGAACATGTCATGGCGTACATGATAAATCCCACTGCTGAAGCATATGGAATCCTACCCGTATGCTCTCTCTCTTGAGGTGTTGTCAGACAATCCTTCTTCGAGAGAGAAATTTCATGGCCTATCGATAGATAGCCTTTCTTGAAATTCTCCATGCTGAACCTCTTCAGCATAGTATCTATGTACGTAGACTGGGATAAACCAAGCAACCTTTTAGATCTATCCCTATAGATCCTCATCCCTAGGATGTAGGAAGCTTCTCCCAAATCCTTCATGGAGAACTGTGACGACAGCCAAATCTTTATTCCCTGTAATGCAGGAACATCATTCCCGATTAAGAGAATATCATCCACATACAATACAAGAAATATCACTACTGGACCATTAGCCCACTTATAAATGCAGGGCTCTTCTCTGTTCTTAACGAAGCCATACGTCTTGATCGTCCTATCAAAATATATGTTCCAACTCTGGGATGCCTGCTTAAGTCCATAAATGGACCTCTGTAGTTTGCACACCATAGACTCATCAGTGAATGTGAATCCTTCAGGTTGTATCATATACTCCTCTTCATCCAGCTCTCCATTTAGGAAAGCTATCTTCACATCCATCTACCAGATTTTATAGTCCAGATGAGCAGCTATCACAAGCATAATCCGAATAGATTTGAGCATTGCCACAGGAGAAAATATCTTGTCATAGTCTATACCATAACGTTGACGATATCCCTTGGCAACCAGATGGGCTTTATAGGTTTCCACCTTTCCGTCTACGCCCCTCTTCCTCTTGAAGACCCACTTACACCCTATGGGTTTTACTCCTTCGGGTGGGTCAACCAATGTCCACACATCGTTGACCTTCATGGACTCCATTTTGAATTTCATGGCCTTTAGCCATTTCTCAGAGTCGGGTCTCTGCATTGCATCCATGTAGTTGATCGGATCCTCATCATTTTCATCAAGTTCGATAGGATCGTCATTTTGGACCAAGAAACCATAGTATCTGTCTGGTTGACATGGTACTCTACCAGATCGCCTTAAGGGTGCTTGAACAATGGGCTCCGGATCTGATCTAATCAAATTCGGTTTAGGTTTAGCAACTTGTGTTAGTTTTTTCACCTGTCGAACTTCATCAAGTTCGACCTTAGAGGCAACAGTCCCTTCATCAAGGAACTCTTTTTCCAAAAAGATTGCCTTAAGTCTGACAAACACTTTTTGCTCATCAGCCAGGTAGAAATAATATCCTTTGATCTCTTTTGGGTATCCTATAAAATTACACTTGTCAGACCTAGGTCCTAGCTTGTCCGTAATTAAACGTTTAACATAAGCCAGACACCCCCAAACCCTAAGGTGCGAGAGTACTGGCTTACGTCCTATCCATATCTCATATGGTGTTTTGGTTACAGACTTACTCGGAACTCTATTTAGAAAGTAACAAGCCGATTCGAGCGCATATCTCCAGAGGGAGATCGGCAGACCAGCAAACCCAATCATGGATCGAACCATGTCCAACAAGGTTCGATTCCTCCTTTCAGATATACTATTATGCTGTGGTGTTCCAGGAGGAGTCCACTAAGAAAGAATCCCATTCTCCCCAAGATATGTCAGAAAATCATTGGAAAGGTATTCACCTCCTCGATCAGATCGAAGAGTTTTAATACACTTTTCAGTTTATTTTTCTACCTCATTTCAGAATAGTTTGAACATTTCAAACGACTCCGACTTATGCTTCATTAAATAGACATACCCATACCTCGATAGGTCATCTGTGAAGGTTATGAAGTAAAAATATCCACCTCTTGCACTTGAGCTCATGGGTCCATGTACATCAGAATGTACTAGAGCCAAGAGTTCACTGGCTTGCTCACCTTTTCCAGTAAAAGGTGACTTGGTCATTTTACCAAGAAGACAGGACTCACAGGTTGGAAGTGATTCATAATCACCTACTTCAAGAATTCCTTCTTGAGCCAACCTATTTATCCTGTTCTTATTGATATGACCTAGCCTACAGTGCCAAAGGTAGACTTCTGACACATTATCTATTCTAGGACATTTACCAGAGGTTTGAACTACATTAACAGGTTGTGATAGAAAGTAAATTCTATTATTAAGTTGTCCAACAAATATTGTAACACCATTCAAAATGATATTGCAAATATTTCTTTTTATTAAAAATTGATAACTGTTCATGGCCAAAAGGCCTACAGAAATAATATTTAATAAAAAGTTTGGACAATAGTGACATTCACTCAGAATTATATTTTGAGAATTGATTACAAGGTTCATGATTCCTAATGCTAGAACTGAAACTTTGCTTCCATCTCCAACGTTCAGAAATCTCTCACCTTCATCAAATCTCCTACTGACTTGCAGACCCTACATCGAATTGCAAATATGATAAGAGCTTCCGGTATCCAATACCCAGGCAGTAGTATCACAAATGAAAAAGTTTCAAGGTATTATCATATAAGTACCTTGCTTCTTCTTCGGCCTGTTCGGGTCCAGTGAGGCAATGTATAGAGGGTAGTTCCTCTTTCAGTGCCCCTACTTCTTGCAAAAGAAGCACTCCGCCTGGCTTTAGTCGGGCTTGCGCTTCTTGGTCTGACCCTGTGCAGACATCCCAGCATGCGGCTGCACCTTCTTATTCTTCTTATTCTTGTTCTTCTTCTCTTTCTTAAAGGGTCGACGACCAGAAGAAGACCCTCCCACAATATTTACCGACTCCTTATGGAGCTGGTGGTCCTTCTCAAAGTTCTGCAGCAACCCCAACAAGCCGTGGTAGTTCACTGTAGGCTTTGTCATTTGAAAATGAGTAAGGAAGGAAAGGTAGGACTTGGGCAGAGAATTAAGGATCGCATCCTTACCAAGCTGCTCGTGCAGGGAAAAGCCCAGTTTACTTAGGCGCTCAATCATTTCGATCATGTACAGTACATGATCAGTGACTGAGGCTCCATCCCTCATCCGAGCATTGAAAATGGCACAACTAGTTTTGTGCCTTTCAATGTCGTCAGGCGTGCCAAAAGAGTCGTTCAACATTTGAAGTATCTCCTATGGCTGGGTGTTCTTGAACCTGCGGCTGAACTCATCATTCATTGCCACCAGCATTATGCACCGGATGGTGGGGCGGTCGTTGAGCCACTCTGGTAAGTGTCTCGGACCGTCCCTCTAGCATTCAAGGCTGGCTCCTCAGGTGCCGGATCTGTTACTATATAAAGGATCCGCTCATGCACAAGGACGATTTTTAATTTTCGATACCAGCTATCAAAATTAGGTCCCATGAGCTTGTCATTATCTAATAATGATCGGAGCGACAGGGTAGTGGCCATAGCTGCATAAAGGAAACCAGACCTATATTAGTACATAAATTATTAATACTAAAGACTTGGATTTTAGTCTAAAGTTTCTCCCAGTATTTTTACAAATTTGTAGCTCAACCTCCAATTCGAGGAATTACTTTAATTCTTTAGTAGGTACTAGAATCCACACAGACTACACACGAGCTCAACTTTGGTTGGTCAATCCATGTGCATCTATGCGTAGGTTCATAACCAGTTGTTTCTCTAAACAACTTCTAGTAATTAATTTTGCCCCAGAACCTAATCAGTAGGCTTTGGCCTCCACTGAAAAAATCTGGTTAGGTCCAACCATTAACATGATTTGATTTGGTGAATCAGACCAATAAATGATCAAGCCCGACTTTGGTCGGCCAACCTAACCACTATCAGAAAGACTCAAACCAAATTATCATACTATGAATGATAATTTCATTAGTCAATAAGCACCAGGCCTTTAGGCCTCCAATGATTATTAAACTAATGGACTCATTATCACTCACTTAATGGGAGGCTATGACTTAGTTATCAATATAACTTAATCATTTTTAGGACCTAACAATTTTTTTTTTGAGAATTTTATTAAAGAATAGATGAGAAAAAAATATCCAGCCAATTTCAATCCTCCCACTGACTTCACCAAGTCAGATTAAAAAGGATTTACTTAAAGCTGGTATTAGGAGCACCTAAATCAGTCAAACTGATTTACCTAATGACATGGGTGAGCCCTAATCACCAAGTGATCTAATCAAAACCTAATTCACCAGGTTGGCCAGATAAGTGAGATCAGTGGTGGGGATAAGCCATTAACTCGTCAGAGATCGAATCACTGCGAGTAGCTCCCGCTTAAAAACCACTGGTCAAACTGCCAAACTTACCTTAGACACCAACCGGTTCATTAGTTTTAATTTGATCAACTTAGTAAATAGGGTTCCACCACGTAGCCATGAATCAAGTCCATCTTGGTCTAGTTAAAGACATGGACCCATTCAACTATAACTATTGGAGTTGAGTCTAGAGTATCCTTGACCTAATCTAATTCAACTTTTGATTAGATTTGATCAATTACTCTAATTTAGTCTATTTCTTTAAGCTAACCTTAGGTCTAACCCAATTATGGACCTAATCCATCTAACCCATTGACCCACAAGTTTTTGCAATTGTCATAGGTCTTAATTCACAATTCTAGACCTACTAGACAACACTTAATTCTTTTAATTAAGTATTTGGACTGATGGGTCAGTGTTTGGTATTTTGAAAATAATTTTCAAATTTGAAAGATTTTATTTTCTGTTCACCAAATATTTTGACTCATTACACAAATAGATCAGCACATTTCATAAATAGCAATCCTATTGCTAATTACATAACAAAAAATAACTTAATCAAAATAAATCATGAATATTTCTTTCGCTACTTCATCTGCATGGGATATAATTGCATCGGCATCCCTACCACCATAGGAGATTCCTTTCGACGGTCGATGTTGATCGAACTCCTTTGATCTTAATCTGTCGACTCTTTGGATGCTTTAGATCATCAGCAGATATACTTGAGAGGTTGATGAAGCTCTCCCTAAAATCTTGTGGGCTCACGACACTCGTAGCTCATTTTCTCACTTCTCGAACCCTAGGTAGAAACCCTAGGGTACTCTCCGAAAAGCCTGCGCCCACTCTCTTTCTTTTCTTTCCTCTCGAAATTTTTGAACTTTTCAAAATCATGCAAAAAGCTTCCTCACACCCACTTTTCTTTTTTTAGAAATCTCTTACGCACGCCCCACCTTCTCCACTCTTTTAAAACAATGCAAGATGTATCTTAAATGCGTGAGAGGATAAAGCTAGGTGGTTGCTCATTTGAATTCAAATCGAATTTGAATTCAAATAACAACCAACCCATCCTTATCCACTCTTGGCATGAGAAAAGAAGGGTGTGGGCTCCCTTGTGCATGGAGAGTTTACACAAGAAACTCTTTCTCGTGTAAAGCAAATGGCGCACAAATGGATAAGGCTAGGTGGTGCATGGATTAGTTGCCCATTCAAATTCAAACTTTATTTGAATTTGAATGGCCAACCAACCATCTTTATCCACCCAAATGGTGCACAAATGGAGGGGTGTGGAAGGCTTCTTCATGGGAGAAAATTCACGAGAAGTTGTTTCTCGTGAATTCAAATGGGCGCAGATGAGTGAGGTGGCGCAGGGAGAGAATTCAAAAGGTGGTTTCAACCTAATTGAGCCAACTTAATCAAAATAGGTTTGGCACATTTAGAAGTCAAACCCAACTTAATTAGGCTTAATAAAATCTTAATCAAATCAAAAATTGACTAAGCCCAACCCCTGATCAGATCAGGGACCAAACCACCTTGGCGATTAGGTCAACACTTAACCTAATCGAGTCAAACCCAACTGAATCCAATTCAATTGGACTTGATCCAAAAATAATTACTCAATCAAATTGAGTTAATTAGTAATCAAATCACTAATTAAACCTCTCATAAATACTGAGTCCAAATTCGATGGGCAATCGGGCATCAGAGTCCATCGATATGAAATCCTGATCAAAAAGTCCCAAACCAGTGGGACTCTTGACCTCGATACCCAAAATCTGTGGAACTCGTGATTAGAGAATCCTGATTCTCGATCACAGAGTTCCAGACATGTAGGACTCAAAGTCCACGAGCATTAAGACTCTTCACCAGCCATCAGATCAGATAGGAACCTCTAATGTGTGTGACCCCGCAGGTTCGAACCTAAGCCGGTAGCACAGGAATCAATTCCTGTACTAATCGAAGTGACCATCTAGAAATGGTACCCGACGTTTGGATAGATCGAATAGTCACAATCATAATATTCAAAACCTACGTGAATATGGTTACTGTATAATTCATCCTTTTGACCCCTGTGTTTTGGATGACTCAGGATTAAACCGTCAACCTTGATTAGATTATCCGAATCGTGCTCAACTCAAACAGTCCTGTGACTCCTCACTAGGACTACCCTGGCCAAGGTTTTGCTAAATTGAAATACGACTGTACACAGCTTCTGAACTGGAGTGGTCAACCCATCTTGACACACGCACCGACAAGTCTAGTACTTGACTACACCCAGCAGTCTTCCGTCACTGAATTAGAAATTGAGGTAGTCCAGTGCCTAAGTGCAGTGAGTTGCTTGCAAGTCACCGTGGTGGTCTCAGGTTGGAGGGACAGTTATACCCATATTCCATTGGAGTAAATCTTGACAGCAAAAAAAGCTCTGGAGTCGGTACGTTCAGTGCAGATGTACCCTTACATCTCACCTGTATGCCATACCAGTATCTCCACACTCTTTGGTTAAGAGGACAACCAACCCATATGGCACACAATGACCTATACTTGATAAATGTTGTTGTCCTTGGTAACAACGTATCATTTGGTCACGAACAGGTTTAAGGACTAAACGATAAATCCTCCTTTGTCGAGTCTAAATAGTCCTAAGGACTTCACCACAACACAGGAGTTCATTAGAAGATGAAATAATTTTATGATGAAAAATACCAAAATAATTTTTATTTATTTATAATTCATATACTAATACAAGAAAGAGCACAACCGTTAATAGGCTGACGATTGGCTTTGGGACACTATTCCCAACAATCTCCCACTTGGCCTAAAACCAATCGGTGCAGTATCTAATATTCATCTTCGACTTGAAGTCATCAAACTCCTTCACCACAATGGCTTTAGTGAAAGGGTCAGCCAGATTTTTCTTTCTGTCGATCTTCTGAAGGTCGATGTCACCTCGATCCATGATTTCTCAGATGAGATGGTAGCGGCGCAGAATATGCTTCATCCACTGGTGTGCCTTCAGTTCCTTCGCCTGAGCAATGGCTCCGGAGCTGTCACAGTAGAGCAAAACTGGATCAACAAGGGAGGGTGCTACTCCGAGCTCGGTGATGAATTTTCTCAGCCACACCATTTCTTTGGCAGCATCTGATGCAGCGATATACTCTGCCTCGCAAACTGAATCAGCCACTGTGTGCTACTTGAAACTCTTCCAGCAGACAGCCCCACCATTAAGGATAAAAACAAATCCTGATACACTCTTGCTGTCATCATGATCAGACAGAAAACTAGAGTCTGTAAATCCTATAAGTCTCAAGTCCAATTCACCATAAACAAGCCACTAGTCCTTAGTATTTCTTAAATACTTCAGGATGGTTTTAACAACCTTCCAGTGATTCTCTCCTGGATCAGATTGGTATCTACTCACTACCCCTAGTGAGTATGCCACATCTGATCGTGTACATGTCATGGTGTACATGATAGATCCCATTGCCGAAGCATATAGAATTCTACCCATACGCTCTCTCTTTTGAGATGTTGTCAGACAATCCCTCTTCAAGAGAAATTCCATGGCCTATCGGTAGATAGCCTTTCTTAGAATTCTCCATGCTGAACCTCTTCAGCATAGTATCAATATATGTGGACTGAGATAAGTCAAGCAACCTTTTAGATCTATCACTATAGATCCTCATCCCTAGGATATAGGAAGCTTCTCCCAGATCTTTCATGGAGAACTGTGACGACAGCCAAATCTTTATTCCCTGTAACGCAGGGATATCATTTTCGATTAAGAGAATGTAATCCACATACAATATAAGAAATACCACTACTGGACCATTAGCCCACTCATAAATGCAGGGCTCTTCTCCATTCTTAACGAAGCCATATGTCTTGATCGTCCTATCAAAACGTATATTCCAACTCCAAGATGCTTGTTTAAGTCCATAAATGGACCTCTATAGCCTGCACACCTTAGACTCATCTATGGATGTGAACCCTTCAGATTGTATCATATACACCTCTTCGTCCAGCTCTCCATTTAGGAAAGTTATTTTTACATCCATCTGCCAGATTTCATAGTCCAGATGGACAGCTATCGCAAGCATAATCCGAATGGATTTGAGCATTGCCACAGGAGAAAATGTCTCGTCATAGTCTATACCATAATGTTGACGATATCCCTTGGCAACCAGACGGGCTTTATAGGTCTCCACCTTTCCATCTGTGCCTCTCTTCCTCTTGAAGACCCACTTACACCCTATGGGTTTTACTTCTTTGGGTTGGTCAACCAATGTCCACACATCGTTAACCTTCATGGACTCCAATTCGGATTTCATGGCCTCTAGTCATTTCTCAGAGTCAGATCTCTGCATTGCATCCATGTTGGTAATCGGATCCTCATCATTTTCATCAAGTTCGACAGGATCGCCATCCCAGACCAAGAAACCATAGTATCTGTCTGGTTGACGTGGTACTCTACCAAACCACCTTAAGGGTGCATGAACAATGGGCTCCGGATCTGATCTAACCAAATCCGATTCAGATTCAGCAACTTGTGTCGGTTTTTTCACCTATCGAACTTCCTCAAGTTCGACCTTAGAGGCAACAGTCCCTTCACCAAGGAACTCCTTTTCCAAAAAGATTGCCTTAAGGCTGACAAATACCTTTTGCTAATCAGCTAGGTAGAAATAATATCCTTTGCTCTTTTTTGGGTACCTTATGAAATAACACTTATCAGACCTAGGTCCAAGCTTGTCCGTAATTAAATATTTAACATAAGCCGAACACCCCCAAACCCTAAGGTACGAGAGTACTGGCTTACGTCCTATCCATATCTCATATGACATTTTGGTTACAGACTTACTCGAAAACCTATTTAGAAGGTAACAAGCCGATTCGAGCGCATATCCCCAGAGGGAGATCGGCAGACCAGCAAACCTCATCATGGATCGAACCATGTCCAACAAGATCCAATTCCTCCTTTCAGACACACCATTATGCTGTGGAGTTCCAGGAGGTGTCCACTGAGAGAGAATCCCATTCTCCCCAAGATATGTCAGAAACTCATTGGAAAGGTATTCACCTCCTCGATCAGATCGAAGAGTTTTAATACACTTCTCAGTTTATTTTTCTACCTCATTTCGAAATAGTTTGAACATTTCAAACGACTCTGACTTATGCTTCATTAAGTAGACATACCCATACCTCGATAGGTCGTCTGTGAAGGTTATGAAGTAGAAATATCTACCTCTTGGACTTGAGCTCATGGGTCCACATACATCAGAATATATCAGACCCAAGAGTTCACTGGCTCGCTCACCTTTTCCAGTAAAAGATGATTTGGTCATCTTTCCAAGAAGACAGGACTCATAGATTGGAAGTGATTCACAATCACCAACTTCAAGAATTCCTTCTTGAGCCAACCTGTTTATCCTATTCTTATTGATATGACCTAGCTTACAGTGCCAAAGGTAGACTTCTGACACATTATTCATTCTAGGGCATTTATCGAAAGTTTGAACCTCATTAACAGGCTGTGATAGTAAGTAAATTCTATTATTTAGTTATCCAACAAATATTGTAATACCATTCAAAATGATATTGTAAATATTTTTTTTATTAAAAATTTATAACTGTACATGGCCAAAAGGCCTACAGAGATAATATTTAATAAAAAACTTGGACAATAGTGACATTCACTCAAAATTACATTACGAAAATTGATTATAAGGTTCATGATTCCTAAAGCTAGAACTGGAACTTTGCTTCCATCTCCAACGTTCAGGAACCTCTCGCCTTCATCAAACTCTTACAGACCTGCAGACCCTGCATCAAATTACAGATATGATAAGGACTTTTGGTATCCAATACCTAGGCAGTAGTATCACAAATGAAAAAGTTGCAAGGTGTTATCATATAATTACCTTGCTTCTTCTTCGACCTGTTCGGATCCAGGGAGGCAATGTATAGAGGACAGTTTCTCTTTCAGTGCCCCTGCTTCTTGCAAAAGAAGCACTCCGTCTGGCTCTGGTCGGGCTTGCGCTTCTTGGTCTAACCCTGTGCAGATGTCCCAGCATGCGGCTACACCTTCTTATTCTTCTTCTTCTTATTCTTCTTCCCTTTCTTAAAGGGTCGACATCCAGAAGAAGACCCTCCCACAACATTCACCGACTCCTTATAGAGCTGGTGGTCCTTTTCAAAGTTCTGCAGCAATCCCAACAAGCCGTGGTAGTTCACTGCAGGCTTTGTCATCCAAAAATGAGTAAGGAAGGGGATGAAGGACTTGGGCAAAGAATTAAGGATTGCATCCTTAGCGAGTTGCTCGTGCAAGGAAAAGCTTAATTTACTTAGGCGCTCAATCATTTCGATCATGTACTTCACTGCAGGCTTTGTCATCCGAAAATGAGTAAGGAAGGGGATGAAGGACTTGGGCAAAGAATTAAGGATCGCATCCTTAGCGAGCTGCTCGTGCAAGGAAAAGCCTAATTTACTTAGGCGCTCAATCATTTCGATCATGTACAGTACATGATCGATGACTGAGGCCCCATCCCTCATCCGAGTATTGAAAATGGCATAACTAATTTTGTGCCTTTCAACTTCGTTAGACGTGCCAAAGGAGTCGTTCAACATTTGAAGCATCTCCTGCAGCTAGGCATTCTCGAACCTATGGCTAAACTCATCATTCATTGCCGCCAGCATTGTGCACCGAATGCTGGTGCGGTCGTTGAGCCACTTATGGTAAGTGTCTCGGACCACCCCTCTAGCATTCGAGGCTGGCTCCTCAGGTGTCGGATCCCTTACTACATAAAGGATCCGCTCATGCTCAAGGATGATTTTCAATTTTTGATACCAGCTATCAAAATTTGATCCCATGAGCTTATCATTATCTAATAATGACCGGAGCGACAGGGTAATGGCCATAGCTACATAAAGGAAAACTAGACCATTATTAGTATATAAATTATTAATACTGAAGATTTGGACTTTAGTCTAAAGTTTCTCCCAGTATTTTTACAAACTGGTAGCCTCAACCTCCAATTCGAGGAATTACTTTAATTCCTTAGTGGGTACTACAATCCACACAGACTACACACGAGCCCAACTTTGGTTGGTCAACCCATGTGCATCTATGGGTAGGTTCATAACCAGTTGTTTCTCTAAACAACTTATAGTAATTTATTTTTGCCCTAGAACCTAATCAGTAGGCTTTGACCTCCACTGAAAAGATCTGGTTAGGTCCAACCATTAACATGATTAGATTTGGTGAATCAGACCAATAAATGATTAGGCCCGACTTTGGCCGGCCAACCTAACCAATATCAGAAAGCTCAACCAAATTATCATATTATGAATGATAATTCTATTAGTCAATAAGCACCGGGCCTTTGGGCCTCCAATGATTATTAAACTAATGGACTCATTATCACTCACTTAATGGGAGGCTATAACTTAGTTATCACTATAACTTAATCATTTTAGGGACCTAATAATTTTTGAGGATTTTTATTAAAAGATAGAAGAGAAAAAATTATCCAGCCAATTTCAATCCTCCCACTGACTTCACCAAGTCAGATTAAAAAAGATTTAATTAAAGCCGGCATTAGGAGAATCTAAATCAGTCACACTAATTTACCTAATGACATGGGTGAGCCCTAATCACCAAGTGATCTAATCAAAACCTAACTCATCAGGTTGGCCAGGTAAGTGAGATCAGTGGTGAGGATAAGCCATTAACTCATCAAAGATCGAATCAATGCAAGTAGCTCCCACTTAAAAACCACTGGTCGGACTGCCGAACTTACCTTAGACACCAACCGGTTTATTAGTTTTAATTTGATCAACTTAGTAAATAGGGTTCCACCACGTAGCCATGAATTAAGTCCATCTTGGTCTAATTAAAGACATGGACCCATTCAACTACAACTATTGGAGTTGAGTCTAGAGTGTCCTTGACCTAATCTAATTCAACTTTTGATTAGATTTGACCAATTACTCTAATTTAATCCATTTCTTTAAGCTAACCTTAGGTCTAACCCAATTATGGACCTAATCCATCTAACCCATTGACCCACAAGTTTATGCAATTGTCTTAGATCTTAATTCATAATTCTAGACCAACTAGACAACACTTAATTCTTTTAATTAAGTATTTGGGCTGATGGGTTCGGATTTGGCATTTCAAAAATAATTTTCAAATTTGAAAGATTTTATTTTTTGTTCACCAAATGTGTTGACTCATTTCACAAACGGATCAGCATATTTCATAAACAGCAATCCTATTGCTAATTACATAACAGAAAATAACTTAATCAAAATAAATCATGAATATTCTTTTCACTACTTCATCTGCATGGGATATAATTACATCGGCACCCTTACTGCCATAGGAGACCCCATCGAATGGGAAGAGAGGGCCTTTAAAACCTCCTTTTCTCCTATGACCGGATGGCCATGGCAACCAACCCAATTCGATTACTTGCTACTTGGATCAAGTATATCTAAATATATCAATTTTAAAATTTAAATTTCAAATTTCAAAATTTTTAAATTTTAAATTTTGAATTTCAAATTTGAAATTTCAACCAAATTTCAAATTTCAAATTTTGAATTTCAAGTTTTTGAATTTTGAATTTCAAATTTTAAATTTCAAAATTCAAATTTTAAATTTTGAATTTCAAATTTTTGAATTTTGAATTTCGAACAACTTTCAAAATTCAAATTTCAAACTTTAAACTTTTAGATTACAACTTAATCTACGCATGCAAATATATATATCATATCTAAGAACCCGCTCTGATACCATATATAGGAAAATTCAGTACAGGGGTAAAATGATAATTTTAAAATTTTTTCAAAATTATGATTTTACAGTGAAAAAATATTAATTAATTTAATTAATTAATATAAATTTATCCTATACTAGGATCTAAATATGATATATAGCATGCATGTATTTAAATTTAAAATTCAAATTTGAACAGTAAACACTTTACTGTAATGTGTTCAGAACATAATACCTTTGTAAGGGTAGTAGATCACCATAATCTGATCACCATCAAAAGAGTCTGATCATCGCGATACAGCCACACAGCATGTCTGGCCTCTGCGGATTATCCACACGAAGCTCCCGATCTGATCGACTCCTCACAAGTGCTAGCTCGTTGTAGAGCCCTTTCGATCGATGTCTGTCGATTCTTCAGATGCTCCGAATCATCAGCAGATGTGCTTGAGAGGATGTTGAAGATCTCCTAAAATTTGGTGAGCTCACGACACTCGTAGCTCACCTTCTCACTTCCTGAACTCCAAGCTGAAACCCTGAAGAACTCACTGAAATCCTGCGCATACTTTTTCTTTCTTTTCTTTCTTTTTCTCTCGAAAGGATATAGACCTTCACCTTGCACACAAGGATTCCTCACGCCTAGATTTTCTTTCCAAAATTTTTTCCTACACACGCCCCACTCTTCTCCTCCTTTTAAAACAATGTCAAATATCTTATCCATGTGAGAGGATAAAGAAGAGTAATTGCACATTTGAATTCAAATCAAATTTTGAATTCAAATGGAAACCAATTTATTCCTATCCACTAAAGGGCATGAGAAAAGGAGGGTGTGGCTTAATTTGTGCATGAGTGATTTTATGAGAAATATTTTCTCGTGTAATAAATGGGGCGTTAAAAGAGGATAAGGTCAAGGCGCTAAGATTGGTTGCTCATTCAAATTCAAACTTTATTTTGAATTTGAATGGCCAACCAATCATCCTTATCCACTCATATGGTGCATTAAAGTAGGGCGTGAGGAGGGCTTTGCATGAGGAAAAATTTATGAGAACTTCCTTCTCGTGAATTCAAAAGGGCGCAGTGGAAGTGAGGTGGCGCAGGGAGAATGGGTCAAGGTGGTTTCATTATTTAAACCAACCTAATTGAACCAAATAAGTTAGGCCCAATTAGACTAATTTAAATCCAACTAAATTAGGCTTAATTAAGCTCAATAAAATTTTAATCAAATCAAAAATTGATTAAGCCCAACCCCTGATCATATCAAGGACCAAACCATCTCGACGATTAGGTCAACTCTTAACCTAATCGGGTCAAACCCAACTGAATCCAATTCAATTAGACTTGATCCAAAAATAATTACTCAATCAAATTAAGTTAATTAGTGATCAAATTACTAATTAAATCTCTCATAAATATTGAGTCCAAATTCGATGGATAATCGGGTATCAGAATTCATCGATATGTAACCCTGATCGAAGAGTCCCAAACTAATGGGACTCTTGACCTCGGTACCCAAAATATGTGGGACTCGTGATCAGAGAATCCTGATTCTTGATCATAGAGTTTTAGACACGTAGGACTCATAGTCCACGAGCATTAGGACTCTTCATCAGCCATCAGATCAAATAGGAACCTCTAATGTGTGTGACCCCGCAGGTTCGAACCTAAGCCGGTAGCACAGGAACCAATTCCTGTACTAATCGAAGTGACCATCTAGCAATGATATCCGATGACCGAATAGGTCGAATAGTCACAATCGCAACACTCAGAACCTACGTGAATATGGTTACTGTATAATTCATCCTTTTGACCTCTGTGTTTAGGACGACTCAGGGTGAAACTGTTAACCCTGATTAGATCATCCGAATCGTGCTCGACTCAAACAATCCTGTGACTCCTCACAAAGACTACCCTGGCCAAGGTTTTGTTAAATTAAAATATGGCTGTACACAGCTCCTAAACTGGAGTGGTCAATCCCATCTTGACACACGCACCGACAAGTCAAGTACTTGACTACACCCAGCAGCCTTCCGTTACTGAATTAGAAATTCAGGTAGTCCAGTGCCTAAGTGCAGTGAGTTGCTTGCAAGTCACCATGGCGGTCTCAGGTCGGAGGGATATTTATACCCATATTCTATCAGAGCAAATCTTGACAGCAGAAATAGCTCTGGAGTCGGTCACGTTCAGTGTAGATGTACCCTTACATCTCACCTGTATGCCATACCAGTGTCTCCACACTCATTGGTTAAGAAGATAACCAACCTATATGGCACACAACGACCTATGCTTGATAAACATTGTCATCCTTGGTAACAACGTATCATTTGGTCGCAAACAGATTTAAGGACTAAACGACAAATCCTCCTTTGTCGAGCCTAAATAGTCCTAAGGACTTCACCACAACATAGGAGTTCATTGGAAGATGAAATATTTTATGATGAAAAATGCCAAAATAATTTTTATTAATTCATAATTCATGTACATATATAAAAATGAGCACAACCGTCAACAGACTGATGATTGGCTTTGGGACACTATTCCCAACAGATGTGTCGAGGTTATGCCTCATCAATAACACATCTGATCGAAGAATAACTTGTGGACTCTCCACAGATTGATGTGGGATAGTTTGTAAGTCTTGAACTTTTCAAGTTCAAATATCCTCCCATTGGTAGTGGCATGCCTACTGACAAATGCATTTTGTTTAGTAAGATGGTAGAAGTAGTATCATATATTCTTCTTAGAATAACCTACAAACATGCACTTATCTGATCTAGCATAAAGCTTATGTATATTAACTCTTTTCACGTAAACTGAGCAATTTGCCTTTTTACTTTCCATATCTTATATGGAGTACTAGTTAACAGATTTAAATGGTATCTTATTCAAAATATATGCATCAATTTCTAGGGTATTTTCCTAGAATGAGATTGAAAAGTTTGTGAAGTATATGATGGACCTTGTCATATCTCATATGAAGTGTCCATCTCTAGGCTGAGTTATTATTAGCCTTCAAACATTCATATGTATGAAGCCCAACAACTCGCTCACCCTATCCTCATGCCCAGTAAATAGAGATTAGGTTATCTTTATTCAGCTTTCATATTCCTTACAGTCCCTACAACAACTTGCATAAATGGGAATCGCAGGAGGTATCTAATACCCTAGAAATGAAACTGAAGTACTCAATGATAAAATTAGTTTGTATCATATACAAACTTTTAGTAGATGCAACATTTGCATCCTGCTACTACTTCATACTTGCAAGATAGCTCTTGCAACTTTCTATCTAATACTTATCATTGCTACAATGAAAATAGATACCTTCGGCGAAGACATTCTTTGCCTTTTTCTCCATAAGGATACTACCCACAAACATAAAGAAGGAATCAAGGAGTATCTATAGGATCAAATCCTGACACAACTCACCATCCATGAAAGGAATCTAACTGACCTGATCACATGATCAAGTCAATTAGAATATACTTGACAATCATACCTAAAGGAACCAGATCTAGGGTTTCAGGGTTAGATCTTGAAATTTTTTCAAGATCAGACAGCGAAAGACTAAAATAAATCAAAATTTACCTTATAAAATCAGAGAATCTCTAGATCTAAGATCCTATTATATAATTATTACATAGCATTAAATCAAAAATTAAAATATAAAGAGCAAGAACTACATGTTGAGCATATCAACATGTTTCTATACTACATCTAATGTATGTAAAATATAATAGATCAGATCTATTATCTTGCAAGTTAGATGTCTTAATTTTATTGATCCAGGCTTGAGGATGATATTGTGAGCCACACACATGTTCAGCCTCTAGGTGTCGTTCACACGAGCTCACGAATCACGATCAGAAGTCCTGATCCAGAAAATCAGCATAGTATGCTAGTACTGTGCTGATTCTTCTTCGATGGTCGATCAGATGCCTCCTTCTTCTTGATTTGGACTCTTTCAAAGATGAGAAGTAGGAGAAGGAGTTTTAAATATGAGACACTCTCAGAAAACTCATAGATGAAGGAAGAAAAGAGGTGAACTCAGCAATCCTAGAAGAAGACCCTCTTCTTCTTCTCTTTGCTCTCACCTAGATATCTAGTTTTGTATCATTATATCTCCATGCCCCAACACTTTTTCTCTCTAATTTTCATACACCCCAAAGTCTCTCAATTCTATATAATCCACAAAAATCTCAAAAAGAAATTCATTTTAAATAATGAGATATGAAGAGTCCTTGTCTAGGTCAAACACCTAGTCAAGGAAAATCCAAATAGGGCAAGACAAGTGGTGCCCAACTCTTGGGCACCCTTTCCTTCTTTTTCTACCATGGACTATAAGAAAAGGGCACACAATATGTGCCATAAAAGTTACAAAAATCTCAAAAAAAATCTGGATAAAATTAGTGCCATAAGGAAAGAGTTTTGATTTCCTAAAATTTTATCTCATAGAATTTGAAATTCAAACTAATTCCTACTTTGACTTGGTCCACAACCACATTCCATGTAAGAGAGAAAGAGTGAAAAGCTTTGGGCATGTATGAAGGCCTGGGAGAGAAGGTTTTATCACACAAAATAAGAGAGAGTAGGCATGGGGGGCTAAGGTGGCGCAAGGTGGAATCCTAGTCTTACTAGGATTCAATCTATGACTTGTTCAAATTTGGTTTCTCAAACCAAATCAAACCAAAACCAAATCAACCCAATTAAAATAGATTTTAACCTAATTAAAAATTTAATTTAATCAGATTAAATTAGATTTAAATCTAATTTAATTTTTAATCAAATTAGAAATTAGGTTGACCCAAGTCCTAATTGAACTAGGACTAGTTTTTTCTTGCACTTGACTTATCCAATAAACCAATTGAACTTGATCCAATCCAGCCCAAACTAAATCTAATTAAATTATATTCAATTAGACTTAATCTCAGTCCATTGGCTTAATCAAATTAAGTCAATTAGCAATCGAATTGCTAATCGATCCTCCTACAACACTTGCACTAGGTTAAATGTCAATCGTATTGATCGTTTAACCCTAGAACGATTCTTAATCGTTGATCAACCATCCGATCGGATTATGAACTCTAATGTGTGTGACCTCATAGGTTCAAACCTAAGTCGGTAGCATAAAAATAAATTTTTATACCAATCGAAGTGATCATCTAGCAATGGTACCTGACGGTCGGATAGGTCGAATGTGTAGAACAACATCCTTAGAACCCATGCGGATATAGTTTCTATATAATTCATCCCCTTGACCAAAATGCTCATAGGACACCTCAGAGTTCAACTGTCAACTCTGATCAGGTTGTCCACATTTTATTTCAAAATATCAAATCCATATGATGTATTACCCTGGCCAAGGTTTTGCTAAATTGAAATACAGCGACTCATTCTTCTCCAACTCTTGGAGTGGTCAATCTCATCTTGATCACACTCTGACTTTGCAAGTACTTGACTGTGCCTAGAAGCCTTCCATCACTAAATTAAAAATTCAGTTAGACTGGTACCAAAGCACAGTGAGTTGCTTGCAAGTCACTGAGGCGATCTCAGGTCTGAGGGACACTTATATCTATATCCCATCAGAGATATTCTCGACAGCAGAATGCTCTAAAGTTGGTCACGTTCAATGATGATGTACCCTTACATCTCATCTGTATGCCATACCAGTGTCTCCACCTCCTTAGTTAAGAGGACAACCAACCCATATGGCCTACAGCAATCTATGCTCGATAGAAGCTGTTATCCTTATTAACAGCCTATCATTTGGTCGTGAATAGTTTTAAGGACTAATCGATAAATCTTCTTTTTATCGAACCTAAATAGTCCTAAAGATTTCATCACAACAATGGAGTTCATTAGAAGATGAAAACTTATGATAAAAATATCAAAAATATATTTTATTTATTAACAAATTAATTACAATACAAGGTTGCTCAACCGTCAACAGGTTGACGATTGGCTTTTGAAAAATATTTTTTAACAACTCTCACTTATCCTAAAGCCACTCAGCATAGTATCTAATACCCATCTTTGACTTGTGGTTGTCGAACTCCTTTATCGTCAGGGATTTAGTGAAGGGGTCGGTCAGATTCTCCTTTCCATCGATCTTCTGAAGGTCGACATCATCTCGATCCACAATCTTTCAGACCAGGTAGAAGCGATGCAAAATATGCTTCGTCCACTGGTGTGCTTTGGGTTCCTTCGCCTGAGCAATGGCACCAGTGCTGTCGTAGTAGAGCAGGATCGGACCATCGAGGAAGGGTGCTACTTCAAGCTCGGTGATGAATTTTCTCAGCCACACAGCTTCCTTCGCGGCATCCGATACTGTGATGTACTCCTCACAAACAGAGTCTACCACAGTATGCTGCTTGAAACTCTTCCAGTAGATGGCTCCATCATTCAGAGTAAAAATATAACCCAACACACTTCTGCTGTCATCATGGTCAGATTGAAAGCTGGAATCTATGAACCTCACAAGTTTCAGATCTGACTCGCCATAAACCAACCATTGGTCCTTAGTATTTCTCAAATACTTAAGGATGGCTTTAACCACTTTTCAATGATTTTCTCCAGATCAGACTGGTATCTACTCATTACTTCTAGTGAGTATGTCACATCTGGCCTTGTACATATCATAGCGTACATGATAGATCCCACAATCGAAGCATATGAGAGTCTACTCATACGCTCTCTCTCTTCAGGAGTTGTCGGACAATCTTTCTTAGAGAGAGAAATTTTATGACCTATCGATAGATAGTCCTTCTTGAATTTCTCCATACTGAACCTCTTCAGCACAGTGTCTATGTATGTGGACTGGGATAACCCAAGCATCCTTTTAGATCTATCCCTATAGAACTTCATCCCTAGGATGTAGGATGCTTCACCCAAGTCTTTCATGGAGAACTGCGATGACAACCAAACTTTTATTTCTTGTAGTGCGGGAATGTCATTCTCGATTAAAAGAATGTCATCACATACAAGATAAAGAATACCAGAACTAGATCATTTGTCTATTTATAGATGCAGGGCTCTTCTCCATTCTTAATGAAGCCATACGTTTTGATCATCTTATCAAAATGCACGTTCCAACTTCGAGAAGCTTGCTTCAATCTATAAATGGAGCTCTGAAGCTTGCACACCTTGGACTCATCTGTGGATGTAAATCCCTCAGGTTGTATCATATACACCTCTTCGATCAGCTCTCCATTCAGGAAAGCTGTCTTTACAACCATCTGTCAGATCTCATAATCCAGATGGGCAGCTATTGCAACCATTATCCGAATGAATTTGAGCATTGCCACAAGGGAGAACATCTCGTTATAGTCAATACCATAATGTTAACGATATCCCTTGGCAACCAGATGGGCTTTATAGGTCTCCACCTTTCCGTCTGCATCCCTCTTCCTTTTGAAGATCTATTTACACCCAATGGATTTAACCCCTTCAGGTGGGTCAACCAATATCCATACATCGTTGACCTTCATGGACTCCATTTCGGATTTCATAGCTTCAAGCCATTTCTCGAAATCAGATCTCTGCATTGCATCCATATAGGTGATCGGATCCTCATTATTCTCATCGAGTTCGATGGGATCACTATCTCGGATCAAGAAATCATAGTATCTGTCCGACTGATGCGGTACTCTATCGGATCGCCTTAATGGTACAGGTACATTGGGCTTCAGATCTGATCTAATCAAATTCGACTCAGGTTCAGCTATTGGTGTTGGTCCTTCTACCTGTTGAACTTCATCAAGTTCAACCTTAGAGGCAATGGTTTCTTCACCAAAAAACTCCTTTTCTAAAAAGGTTGTCTTAAGGCTGACGAACACCTTTTGTTCATCAGTATGGTAGAAAAAATATCATTTGGTCTCTTTGGGGTATCCTATGAATGTGCATTTGTCAGACCTAGGTCCAAGTTTATCTATAACTAATCGTTTGATATAGGCCGGGCACCCCCAGACCCTAAGGTGTGAAAGTGTTGGCTTACGCTCTATCCATATCTTATATGGAGTCTTAATTATAGACTTACTTGGAACCCTATTTAACAGATAACAGGCTGATTCGAGTGCATATCCCCAGAAGGATATCAACAAGCTGGCAAAACCCATCATAGATCGAACCATGTCTAACAGAGTCTGATTTCTCCTTTCAGACACACCATTATGCTATGGTATTCTTGAAGAAGTCCATTGGGAGAGAATCTCATTCTCTTCTAGATATGTGAGAAACTCATCAGAAAGGTATTCTCCTCCTTGGTCAGACCGAAGAGTTTTAATACTCTTCCCAATTTATTTTTCTACTTCACTTCGGAATCGTTTGAATATTTCAAATGAATCTGACTTATGTTTCATCAAATAGACATATCCATATCTGGATAGATCATCCGTGAAAGTGATGAAGTAAAAATATCCACCTCTAGCACTTATGCTCATGGGCACGCATACATCAGTATGTACTAGGCCCAAGAGCTCAGTAGCTCTCTCATCTTTTTCAATAAAAGGTGACTTGGTCATTTTACCAAGAAGACAGGACTCACAGGTTGGAAGTGATTCACAATCACTGACTTCGAAGATTTCTTCTTGAGTCAACCTGTTCATCCTGTTCTTGTTTATATGACCTAGTCTACAGTGCCACAAGTAGATATCTGATACACTATCTAATCTAGGGTGCTTGCCTGTAGAATAGACTACGTTAACAAGTTGTGATAACATATACACACCATTGTTTAAATATCCATAAAAAATAGTAACACCATTCATAACTGTTGGTGCAAAAACCCACTTGCGCTGGAGAAGCTGGAGTCGAGGGAGTCGCGGTCGCCGTCGGGACCTGCAAAAGAAGTCTAAATCGGAGGTGGGGTTGCTCCGGCAAGACCCTCCGACGTTCAAGTCAGTTCTCTACCTCAACAAGAATGGAGTGCTCGAACGAAAATTTTAGCAGAGTTTTTAGGTAAAAATGAGAGCTTATAGAATAACGTATCTGGGGTTTTCCTTTTATAGACGGAGGGGGCAACAAATTGATAGCGACGCCTGTAACCGTCTGGTAGTGGGCCACCCAGAGTCAGGAAGAATTTATTGCGGAGGATAATGGAGTGGGATCGTGGCTATCATCGTGGCTCACCACGTGGAATCAGTTACAGGGAATCGAGCGGCGTCCGCTGTCGTGACTCGTCAGGGAGTGGTGGGCTCGCACAGAATCCGCCGCAGGGAGTGGAGCAGAGTCGTGGCCGTTAATACGGCCTGTCAAGGAGTAATGGGGCTACGCAGGGTCCGCCGCAAGGAGTGGAGCAGTGGTGTCCGTTACTGTGGCTTGTCAGGGGATCCAGACTTGTTGGCCGAAGTTCGGTTAGAGTCGGTAGCGAGGTCCGGCACCCGTAGGAGTTTGGACGAGGTCTTCCCGCAGCCGGGATAGAAGATGGAGTCTGACTCTCGTAAAAGTTCGGACGTAGTCTTCTTGCAGTTGGGGGTCGTAGGCAGAGTTTGGCTCCCGTAGGAGTCCGGGTGGAGTCTTCCTGCAATCGAAATCAAAAATGAAGTCCGGCTCCCGTAGGAGTCTAGACGAGGCTTACCAGCGGCAGAAGTCATGGACGGAGCCCGACTCCCGTAGGAGCCCGGGCGGGGTCTTCCTTGCTGCAGAAATCGTGGGCAGAGCCCGGCTCCCGTAGGAGTCCGGGCGGAGTCTTCCTTGCTGCAGAAATCGTGGATGGAGCCCGGCTCCCGTAGGAGTCCGGGCGGAGTCTTCCTTGCTGTAGGAGTCGTGGACGGAGCCCGGCTCCCGTAGGAGTCCGGGCAGAGTCTTCCTTGCTGTAGAAGTCATGGATGGAGCCCGGCTCCCGTAGGAGTCCGGGCGGAGTTTTCCTTGCTGCAGAAATCATGGACGGAGCCCGGCTCCCGTAGGAGTCCGGGCGGAGCGATGGGAGCTCACCAACAGTTGTTGAAAGTCGGAAGAGACTCGCGAGGGTCGACCCTGTCAAGAACTTCGGCCGAGGGTATTTTATGCCCAACACCAGTCCCCCCACTTTCGAGTTTGAATTTCGAATGAAGGAAGTACGGAGAGGTTGTCGCAGCCGAAGTTCTCCCCCTGACGTCCGGGCGCAACCGTCCTCGGATATGTCGGCATTTAAGGCACGCATGCCAGAGCCCTTTTTTCGATTAGGGCAACCTGAAGAGTCTTTTTGGAACTCCCACCGAGATGTGATCCCAAGCGTCGTGCCATAGAAATTTGTGAACAATCAATCCTCGATAGCGGCGAGCGGGACATGCGGGACATGTGGTAAGCACCAGTTGGTCTAGAGACACCCGCCATCATAATTGCGCTAAGATCCGCTGCCTATTTAAACCCCCTACCCTTCCTTCGGGGTTTTACTCCGCCAAAAGGATGGCACCTTTCTTTCATCTGAGAGCCTAGCTACTCAGCCACTCCCTCGGTGCCCCTGTCAACTCCGAGCATCCTCTGCATCGGTCTTTGCCATCTTCAGCCCCCCGATTCCTCTCTAAGGGGTTTCCCCGCCATGTCCTCCACTCCGGAGGCCATCCTCAAGGGGATGTCAAGGGCTTGGAGGAAGGCGAGGAGGAGAACTACGGTCCGTGAGTTCTCTGATCATCGAGCGGCCGCTGAAGGTCCCCGTCGTTTCAAAGGGGGCTCGAGGAAGAATTCCTTCAACAACAGGGGTTTAATAACGGAGACCGCCAGTAAAGGCGTTATGCCCGAGAATTTCGGAGTAGCAAGGCGGGGTGATACCGGTCAGGAGGGCAGAGCTGTCGTCACAAGCTGTGGTGGGATCCTTGATGTCGTTGGGGCCGAGGGACCAGAAGCGGTCGGCATCGACGGTGGGGCAGTAAAACTTGTTGCGGGGACGGTGGAAGTAGCGCATGCCGACCTTGCCGGAGCATTTTGGATGGCGGCTGTCACAGAGCATTCGGTGATGGCGCATATCTCTGGCGCCACCGCTGCCTCCAAGGTGACTCCGGTTCTTCTTGAAACAGGTCTTCGTCGCTACTGCCGTTGCCCTTACTGCCCCCTGGAATCTATCCCATCCTTTTCCCCCTGGGGTTGGGACTTCGTAGGTGGAGCGAAACAAGGTGGGGCGAGAGCCGATAGGCCTGCCACACGCACTGGAAAACGCGGCTGGGAAGGACAGAAACGGGAAGAGAAGTTTGCAGCTTGAAGCGACCTCTGGTGTATCCTTTCCAAGCCGTGTTCTCAGGCCTTGTAATAATGTGTTCTTTTATGGCCCTCTGGGTCTTGTAACATACATCTTGTTAGTTGAAAAATGAGAAGAAGATTTTGTTACCTCGTCCGCACCTTGCATCGAATTGTTGTCTGTCGAACTTTCTTCCTTTTCTCATCTTTTCTTCTTCTTTCTTCTCTCTTCTTCTTTCTTTTTTTTTTTTTTTTTTAACGTCGTCCTAAGGCCACCGATGGCCCTTTTATTCATGTTGAATTGTTGTTTGCCGAGCTCCTTTTCGATTTTTGCATCGTTCGAAGATACCCGATTGCCATCGCATCAACCCATCTTCTCCGTCAGTGGCCACAGACTCACTTGGGGGCCACTCGGGCTTGGTGTCCCCCTCAGGGCTTGAGCTCGGAGGTTCGAGCTTCTGTCACCCTGAGAAAGTTGTCCTATCTTGGATTTGCATCGAAAGCTTCCTTGAAAGCTGGGACTCCTGATGGGAGCCCCAATCCCTGCTGTGACAGGGTTCTCTGCACCTTGGACGCTGTTTGTTTTCCAATCATCGCTGATGTGGTCCATCGCCTTCCTTTTTTTTTTTTGCTTGAAATTTTTCCTCCGCTCTCAGCGAGGCTATGGGAGTTTGGCTCCCGTAGGCGAAGTCGGGGTGAAGTTCGGCTCCCGTGGGAGTCTGGGCGAAGATCACCAGCAGTTGAAGTTGGTGACGAAGCCTGGCTCCTGTAGGAGTCCGGACGGAGTCCTCCCTGTGATTGGAGTTGCGGACGGAGCCCAGCTCCCGTAGGAGTCCGGTCGGAGCTTACCACCGGTTGAAGTTGGTGACGGAGCCCGGCTCCTGTAGGAGTCCGGTCGGAGTTTACCACCGGTTGAAGTTGGTGACGAAGCCCGGCTCCCGTAGGAGTCCGGTCGGAGCTTACCACCGGTTGAAGTTGGTGACGGAGCCCGGCTCCCGTAGGAATCCGATCGGAGCTTACCACCGGTTGAAGTTGGTGACGGAGCCCGGCTCCCGTAGGAGTCCGATCGGAGCTTACCATCGGTTGAAGTTGGTGACGGAGCCCGGCTCCCGTAGGAGTCTGGTCGGAGCTTACCACCGGTTGAAGTTGGTGACGGAGCTCAGTTCCCGTAGGAGTCTGGGCCTTCGACTTCGCTCAATCTAGGGCGAGGTTCTCCTCCTGTCCTTAGCAGGGCTGTGGGGGCACGTATGGGCGTTGCAGGGCCTCTCCCTCCATCCGGCCTAAATAGAACCGGGCCTTCGACTTTGCTCAAGTTAGGGCGAGGTTTTTCTCCTATCCCTAAAAGGGCTGTGGGGGCGCATATGGGCATTGCAGGGCCTCTCCCCCCATCCGGTCTAAATGGAACCGGACCTTCAACTTTGCTCAAGTTAGGGCGAGGTTCTCCTCCTGTCCTTAGCAGGGCCGTGGGGGGTGTATGGGCGTTGCAGGGCCTCTCCCCCCATCCGGCCTAAATAGAACCGGGCCTTCGACTTTGCTCAAGTTAGGACGAGGTTTTCCTCCTGTCCCTAAAAGGGCTGTGGGGGCGCATATGGGCGTTGCAGGGCCTCTCCCCCCATCCGGTCTAAATGAAATCGGACCTTCGACTTTGCTCAAGTTAGGGTGAGGTTTTCCTCCTGTCCCTAACAGGGCTGTGGGAGTGCATATGGGCATTGCAGAGCCTCTCCCCCCATCCGGTCTAAATGGAACCAGGCCTTCGACTTTGCTCAAGTTAGGGCGAGGTTCTCCTCCTGTCCCTAACAGGGCTGTGGGGGCGCATATGGGCGTTGCAGGACCTCTCCCCCCATCCGATCTAAATGGAACTGGGCCTTCGACTTTGCTCAAGTTAGGGCGAGGTTTTCCTCCTGTCCCTAACAGGGCTGTGGGGGCGCATATGGGCGTTGCAGGGCCTCTCCCTCCATCCAGTCTAAATGGAACCAGGCCTTCGACTTTGTCGGGATGAGATTTCCCTTTCGTTTCTGATGCAGTTTGTTTGAATTGTCCAAAGACATACAGGTATGCAACTTTCAATTAAAATGAAGTTATTGGTAGTACATCCATAAGTTTTTCGAGCTCCATGGTCGTGGGAGGTCGGCTCCTCCGAGTTCCTTAAGATAATAAGTTTCGGGCCGGACTACTTCTTTGACTTCATACGGTCCTTCCCAGTTTGGAGCGAGTTTCCCCCGGTCCTGAGGTTGCGAGATGGTGGCTCGTCGAAGCACTAGATCTCCCGCTCTAAAGGCTTTGTTCTTGACCCGGGCATTGTAATATCGAGCGACTTTCTGTCTGTAGGCTGCCATTCGAACCTGAGCTATCTCCCATCTTTCTTCCAGCAGGTCGAGGTTGGCTCTAAGGCTTTGCGAATTTTGATGTTCGTCGATTGCCACGACTCGTGCCGACGGGAGTTTAACTTCGATTGGGATGACGGCTTCTGTACCGAAGGCTAAGGCAAAGGGGGTCTCCCCCATAGGTAGCCTCTGGATAGTTCGATACGCCCACAACACATGATAAAGTTCGTCCGCCCAAGTTTCCTTCGCTTTTTCGAGCCTTGTCTTAATCCCCTGCAAAAGGGTTCTGTTGGTCACCTCAGCTTTGCCATTCGCCTGGGGATGGGCTACTGATGTGAAGTTGTGGGAGATGTTTAGATCTTCACAGTATTCGACGAATTTTGCTCCCGTGAATTACCATCCATTGTCAGTGATTAGGGTTCTAGGCAGACCGAACCTGCACACGATCGACTTCCAGATGAAATCTTGCACTTTTGCTTCCGTGATTTTCGCTAGTGGTTTGACTTCAACCCATTTGGTGAAGTAGTCGATCGCTACAAGGAGGAACTTCCTTTGCCCAGACGCCATGGGAAAGGGGCCAAGGATGTCCATCCCCCATTGTGCAAAAGGCCATGGGGCACTCAAGGGTGTGAGCTCGATGGCGGGCTGTCTCTGGACGTTGGCGTATCTCTGGCATCGATCACACTTTTTGACATATTCAATCGAATCATGATGCATTGTTGGCCAGTAATATCCTTGGCGGAGCAACTTGTGGGATAAAGATCTAGCCCCCAAATAGTTTCCGCAAATTCCTTCATGTACTTCCCACAAGGCGTAGTCAACCTCCGAAGGCCGGAGGCATTTTAAGAGGGGCAAGGAGTATGATCTCTTGTACAATTTGCCCTCATAAAAGATGTACCGGGAGGCTTGGTTCCGGAGCTTCCGAGCTTCTTTCGCATCCTGGGGGAGAACTCCATCTCTGAGATAGATTATCAGTGGATCGACCTAGCTGGGCTCGTGGTCAATCTCCATCACGGGCCGTGATTCTTCTGTACTCAGGTGTTTTAGAACTTCAAAGAGGATACCTTTGGGCAATTCGACCGGAGCCAACGTCGCCAGCTTGGAGAGAAGGTCAGCCCTGGTATTTTCCAACCTTGGGATCTGTCTAATGTTGAAGCTGCTAAAGGCGGGGGTGAGCTCCTTTACCTTCTCAAGGTATTTGGCCATACTGTCCTCCCGCGCCTTGTAACTCCCACTGACTTGCCCCACCACTAGTTGAGAGTCACTGTGCACCCGGAGCTGACTTATTCCCAGCTCTTTGGCGATCCTTAGTCATACGATCAGAGCTTCGTATTCTGCTCCGTTGTTTGTTGCGGAAAACTCAAAATGCAGAGCGTATTTCGTGATGACTCCCTCTGGATTGATCAAGATCAGGCCTGCACCTGCGCCCGACATGTTGGAAGATCCATCCACATAGAGGGCCCAAAAGCGATCAGAGGGATCGGCCTCTTCTTCGGAGGAGTTCGGTTGGGACTTCAGGTCGTCAACTTTGCTTTGTTCAGGTTCAGCCTCCTCTAGGATGGTATACTCTACTATGAAATCTGCCAATATTTGGGCCTTCACTGCTAGCCTGGGTTGATAGTTGATGTCGAATTCTGTGAGCTCGATCGCCCATTTTGCCATCCTCCCAGAGGCGTCCGCTCGGTGCAAGATTGCCTTGATCGGTTGATCAGTGAGCAGCATCACGGTGTGTCCTTGAAAATAGGGTCGGAGCCTCCGGGCTGCAATCAACAAGGCGTAAGTTAGTTTTTCTAATTTGGTGTACCTGGTCTCAGCATCCCTCAAAGTGCGGCTGACGTAGTAGATCGGCCGCTGGACCTTCGCCTCTTCTTTGACAAGGACGGCCGCGAGAGCCATGGGAGAGACCGCTAGGTATAAAAATAGCTCCTCCCCAGGCTCAGGCTTTGCTAACAGCTGGGGTGAGCCAAGGTAGCTCCTTAGTTCTTCGAACGTCTGTTGGCACTCAGAGGTCCAACAGAAGTTCTTCGGCTGCTTGAGGGTTTGAAAGAAGGGCAAGCACCGTTCGGCCGACCTTGCGATGAAGCGATTAAGGGCCGCTATCCTCCCCGTGAGGCGCTGAATCTCTTTTATCGACTTTGGGGCGGCCATCTCCTGGATGGCATGAATTTTCTCTGGATTGGCCTCGATCCCACGCTCTGATACCATGAAGCCCAGGAACTTTCCTGAGGTTACGCCGAAAGCGCATTTAGTTGGGTTCAGCTTCATTCTATATTTTTGAAGGGCGTCGAAGGTCTCCTCAAGGTCGGCGACATGATCTCTGGAAGATTTTCTTTTTACGAGCATATCGTCCACGTAGACCTCCATGTTACGGTCGATCTGCTCCTTGAAGATTTTGTTCACCAACCGTTGGTAGGTTGCGCCCGCATTCTTGAGGCCGAAAGGCATGACCCTGTAACAGTAAAGGCCATGATTAGTGATGAAAGCTGTCTTTTCTTCATCTTCCGGCGCCATTCTAATTTGATTATAGCCGGAGAACGCATCCATGAAGGTGAGGAGCTCATGGCCCGAGGTCGCATCCACCAGTTGATCGATTCTGGAAAGGGGGTAGCTATCCTTCGGACAGGCCTTATTCAGCTTTTTGAAGTCTATGCACATCCTCCACTTGCCGTTTGCTTTTTTGACCAGGACAATGTTGGAAATCCAATCAGGATAATTGACTTCCTTAATGAATCCGGCCTTAAGGAGCTTATCCACTTCCTTGGCTATCGCCTTCTGCCTCTCCGGAGCATGACTTCGGATTTTTTCTTTCGTCGGTCGATGCTGTGGATCGACGGCCAGATGATGCTCCATGACTTCTGTGTCAATCCCCGACATGTCTGCTGGAACCCAAGCGAAAACGTCTGCATTCCTTCGTAGAAAATCAATGAGACGCATCCGCACCTCCTCCCCTAGGTTGGAGCCGATCATCGCTACATGCTCCGCATTCCCGTCGTTCAAAGGGATTGGTACCAGATCTTCGATTGGGGTGCCCCTCTCTTCGGTGAGGTCATCGCGAGCATCTAGTCCATCGATGGGGCAGGAGTCAGATTGATCGCTTCTTCGCAAGGCTATATTATAGCAGTGTCTGGCCAGGGCTTGGTCTCCCCGGACCTCTCCGGTCCCCTGGTTGGTGGGGAACTTCAACTTCAAATGGTAGGTCGATATGACGGCTCGGAGAGCATTGAGGCCAGGTCGGCTGAGGATTGCATTGTAGGCGGATGGCGCCTTCACCACCAAGAAATTCACCAGGCCCTGGATTGCCTTGGATATTGACCTGCGGCCACAGTCAAAGTTATTATTCCTTCCGTCGGAACGGCGTCGTCGGTAAACCCTACCAAAGGGGAGCTAATCGGCCTCAGTTGGCTGTCAAGAGTGGACATTCTTGAAAAGGCATCGTAGAACAAGATGTCGGCCGAACTTCCATTGTCGACAAGAACGCGACGGACGTCGTAATTTGCTATATTCAAGGGAACTACGACCGCATCGTTATGAGGGAATTGGACTCCTTGAGTGTCTTCTTCGGTAAAGGTTATGGGCTCTTCAGTCTTTTGCCTCTTGGGGGATACAGCCGGTATGTTGGTCATTTTCTGTCGGGATCCTCCCGAGATGGTGTTGGCGAAATCCGTCGGAGGCTGATCGCCCGGCCACTCCATGCCGGCGACCATAGCCGGAGGGTGCGAGGCCTGGGAAACCAGAGGCGAGATCGGGGTCCGAGATTTGGCTGCGGAGGCCGTGGGTAGCTGCGCGGATGCTTCGCGAGAAGGCATCGGGCGAGGATCCAGTGGGGGAAAGGAGGAGTGCGTGCCGGAGAAGATGACCGAAGGCGGTCCCGTTGAGCGCTCCTTTAAGAACAAGGATGCTACGAAGACACAGCCCTTCCTCTAGCGCCAATCCTGTTGGTGCAAAAACCTGCTTGCGCCGGAGAAGCTGGAGTCAAGGGAGTCGCGGTCGCCGTCGGGACCTGCAAAAGAAGTCTAAACCGGAGATGGGGTTGCTCTGGCAAGACCCTCCGATGCTCAAGTTAGTTCTCTGCCTCAACAAGAATGGAGTGCTCGAACAGAAATTTTAGCAGAGTTTTTAGGTAAAAATGAGAGCTTATAGAATAACGTATCTGGGGTTTTCCTTTTATAAATGGAGGGGGCAACAAATTGATAGCGACGCCTGTAACCATCTGGTAGTGGGCCGCCCAGAGTCAGGAGGAATTTATTGCGGAGGGTAGTGGAGTGGGATCGTGGCTATTGCCGTGGCTCGCCACGTGGAATCAGTTATGGGGAATCGAGCGGCGTCCGCTGTCGTGACTCGTCAGGGAGTGGTGGGCACGCACAGAATCCGCCGCAGGGAGTGGAGCAGAGTCGTGGCTGTTAATACAGCCTGTCAAGGAGTAATGGGGCTACGCAGGGTCCGCCGCAAGGAGTGGAGCAGTGGTGTCCGTTACTGTGGCTTGTCAGGGGATCCAAACTTGTTGGCCGAAGTTTGGTTGGAGTCGGTAGCGAGGTCCGGCACCCGTAGGAGTTTGGACGAGGTCTTCCTGCAGCCGGGATAGAAGACGGAGTCTGACTCTCGTAAAAGTTCGGACACAGTCTTCTTGCAGTTGTGGGTCGTAGGCAAAGTTTGGCTCCCGTAGGAGTCCGGGCGGAGTCTTCCTGCAATCGAAATCAAAAATAAAGTCTGGCTCCCGTAGGAGTCTGGACGAGGCTTACCAGCGGCAGAAGTCGTGGACGGAGCCCGGGCGGGGTCTTCCTTGCTGCAGAAATCGTGGGCGGAGCCCGGCTCCCGTAGGAGTCCGGGCGGAGTCTTCCTTGCTGCAGAAATCGTGGATGGAGCCCGGCTCCCGTAGGAGTCCGGGCGGAGTCTTCCTTGCTGTAGGAGTCATGGACGAAGCCCGGCTCCCGTAGGAGTCCGGGCGGAGTCTTCCTTGCTGTAGAAGTCGTGGACGGAGCCCGGCTCCCGTAGGAGTCCGGGCGGAGTCTTCCTTGCTGCAGAAATCATGGACGGAGCCCGGCTCCCTAGGAGTCCGGGCGGAGCGACGGGAGCTCACCAACAGTTGTTGAAAGTCGGAAGAGACTCGCGAGGGTCGACCCTGCCAAGAACTTCGGCCGAGGGTATTTTATGCCCAACAATAATGATATTACAAACTTGTTTCTTTATTAAAATTTTATAATCATTTTTTGTCAGAAGGCCTATAGAAATAACATTTAAAAGAAAACTGAGACAGAAATGACAATCATTAAGAATAACGGTATGGGACTTGTTGGGTATAAAATACCCCTAGCCAAAGTTTGTAAAAGACCGACCCTTCCAGGGCTTTTCCTGCTTCCGACCTTGTATGGCATCTTTCTGAACTCTCTCAACCATCCGAGCTTCCATTATACCATCCGAACTTCTCTGACAACGAGCTTCCTCATTCATCTACCAGACTACTCCAAACGCCCTCTGAACTCCGCTATCAGCCAATTTTCTACGGTGATCGACTATTCTCCGAATCTCTTCCAAACTTCTTTCGGCCACGGATGACTCTACTCCAAACTTCGTTCGGACTTCGTCAGTGTCTGAGCTTCTCCGACAATGGGATTTCTACAGTAACCAGACTCCATCCAAGTTTCTACGACGGTCGACCACCTTCTGGATTCCATCCGAGCTCCTACGAGAATTGGATTCCAACCGAACTCCCACAGTGGAGGGATCCTAGACGAATGTCGACAACGGAAGGGCTCCACCAGTCGAATCTCTACTCCAAACTTCTACTGCAAATGGTCTACTCCGGATCTCTACTGTAAGTAAATTCCATCCGAGCCTCTACTGTAAACGAATTCCTTCCGAACTTCTATTACAGGCAGACTTCAGTCGAGCTTCTTCATAGCCGGATCCCAGCCGAGCTCCTATAATGGATGGATCCCAGATGAGCTTCTACAACGGGACAGGCCCCACCGGTCAGGTCACCACTCCGAGCTTCCACGACAACCGATCTTCAACCGAGCCTCTACAACAAGCGGCCTCCTTTCAGCCTTCTACAAGAATCGGACTCCATCCGAACTTCCACAGCGGATGGATTTCGGACGAGCTTCTACAATAGATGGGCTCCAGCAGCTGAATTTCTACAACGATCGTTCACCTCCGGTGTCTACCGAACCTCCCCAGCCATTAGCCTTCAATAGCATCAGCTGGACTTCCACAACGCCATCCAGACTTCTACAGGATCCCCAGACTCCTCCAACGGACGAACCTCCCCAACACCATCCGAAGTCCACCGCCGGCCGACCCTCCGCCAGATTCTTCATGAAATCGGATATCTCTGGCGGATAATCTTCAGACGAGCTTCCACATCAGGCAAATTCCAGACGAACTTCTCTAGCAATCGGACTCCTACCGGACTTCACCAACAGAAAGTCTCCATCCGAGCTTCTACAGCAGATGACTCCCGCCTATAGCATCAGCGCCCGAGGCATCCGATAACAGTAGACTCATCAGCAACCTTGAAAACATCCAAGCTTCTCCTAGATCGATGGGATAGAGAGCCATTCCACTCCATCAGACATCTCAACCGAGCTCCAGCTGATAGATCCAAACTCTCTGGCAAGTCACGACAATGGCCACTACCCTACTCCACACTCTGCAATAGATTCCGCGTGGTTCCACCACTCTCTGGCAAGTCATGACAATGAACACCACTCCACTCTCCAGGCTCCACCACTCTCTGGCAAGTTGCGACAACGGACACTACTCCACTCTCTGTAACAAACTCCATGTGGCCCTGAACAGCCCCTGATGCCACTACTCTCCACAACAAACTCTGCATGGCCACGAACGGCCCACTACCAGGCAGTTACAGACGTCGCTGTCAATCAGTTACACTCTCCATCTATAAAAAGGGACCCCCAGATACATTCTTCTCTAAGCTCTAAACTCCATCTCGAAACTCTGCTAAAATTTTCACTCGAGCACTCCATTTCTGTTGAAGCAGAGTACTGACTTGAGCGTCGGAGGGTCTTGCCGGAGCACCCCCAACTCTGGTTTAGACTTTCCTTGCAGATCCTGGCGGCGGCCGCAGTCATCTCAACTCCAGCAACTCCGACTTCAGTGAAATTCTGCACCAACAAAATTGGCGCTAGAGGAAGGGCCTGTGTCTTCGCAGTACCCTTGTTTTTAAAGGAGTGCTCAATGGGACTGCCTTCGATCATCTTCTCCGACATCCTCTTCTCCTTCTCCTACTAGATCTCCACCTGATGCCTCTCCAAAAGGCATCCACCAGGCGACCCACGGCCTCCGCGGCCAGATCTCAGGCTCCGGCCTCGCCTCCAGTTTTCCAAGCTCCTCCTCCTCCTCCAACAACGGCGGTCGGCATTGAATAATTTTACCTGCTGGTTCAACAGGTCAGAGGCCTCACCGAAGCAGTGCAGGCCATGCAGCAGCAGCAGCAACAGCCGCAAGCGTCAGTGCGGTTGGAAAGAGCATCGTCGGAGTTTCAAAATTCGGTAGTAGGACGGGCCACTTGGGCCAGTCACCCTGTCTTCCTCGAAAAGGAGAATCCAAGGGTGGAGAGCCCTCAGTCTGATCACGATTCCACTCTCGGAGGATCCCTACCTCCACTCTGTTAGAAGACCCTCGAGACTCACAGTCAAGAGGACCTCCTGGATCGAAGGCTCCAGGAGATGAACCGATGGATCAAAGAGCTCCACCATGCTCCCCCTGCTTATGGTGAAGACATCTGTACTGACCCTCCTTTCTCTTAAATGATCATGCAGGAACCGATCCCGCCAAACTTCAAGCTCTCCCAATTCGAAAGCTACGACGGGACCTCGGATCCGGTTGACCACCTGGAGGCCTTTCGGACAATGATGCTACTCCATAGCATGCTAGATGCCATCCTGTACCGAGCCTTCCCATCTACCTTGAAGGAAGCAGCAAGGAACTGGTACTCGACACTGAAGCCGGGTACTATCTTCTCCTTTGATCAGATGAGCCACCAGTTTGTGGCTCATTTTGTTAGCAGTTGGCATCCCCGGAGAGGTTCAGAGTCCCTTATCAACATCAAGTAGAAGGAGAGAGAATCCATCTGAGCTTACGTCAACCATTTTAACATCATCGTGTTGGAGGTCCGAAACTTGGACCAATCGATCGCGATGGCCACCCTGAAGGGCGATCTTCAAAAGAACGATCTTCTATTTTTTTTGGAAAAGAAATATCCCAGGGACTTTGCTGATTTGCTGGCTCGGACCGAAGGATATGCCCGAGCAGAAGAAGCCTTCAAGGTAAAGGACGAGGAGGCCGCGAAGGAGCGGCAGGCGGGAGACTCCAGCAAGCCCGCAGTTGAAAAAGGGTCGAGTGAAGCTCGACCACGTTCTCGAACTCCCTCTGGACACAAGCGTGTCCAGACTCCTCCCTGGGCTCGTAGGCAGAGGAGCCCGGACCGCAGAGTTTAGTAGAGCTCTCCCCCAGGAAGATTCCACAGCTACGCCCCTCTCAACACATCAAAAACTCAAGTGCTGATGGAGGTTAGGGAGCAACTGCCAAGGCCGAAAAGGATGCGCACACACCTCGGACAGCGCAACCCTAACAAGTTCTGCCTCTATCATCATGACCATGGTCATGACACGGAGGAGTATATTCAGCTTCGAGACAAGATCGAGAAGCTCATCAGACGAGGTCGGCTCGATAGATTCATTCGACGCCGACTTGAAGGTAGGGAAGATCGGCCTAGGGCCTTGTCACAGCCGGAGCCGCCAAGGAGGGAGAAGCAGCCTGAAGATCGACCTCCAATTGGGATTATCAACTCCATCTCAGGAGGACCCCGACGGGGAGTAGACCTTCCACGGCTATAGGATTCGAAAAATCTGTGAATGTATTACCAATAGCTTTGCCTTAAATAAAAGTTTTATATTTGCATATTTATCCTTTTAGCATGAGCTTATAATGACAGGAAGTAACTCCCTCATACAATCGAAATTAAGCATGTTAAGAACAGGAGAAAAACCTCATCCTAACATGAACAAAGTCGAAAGTCCGGTTACTTAAAGATCGAATGGGGGGAGAGGTCCTCGTAACGGCCCTTATGTGCCCCCACAGTCTTGTTAGGAACAGGAGGAGAACCTCATCCTAATATGAGCAAAGTCGAAGGCCTGGTTATTTAAAGACCGGATGGGGGAGAGGCCCTCGCAACGGCCCTTATGTGCCCCCACAGTCTTGTTAGAAACAGGAGGAGAACCTCATCCTAACATGAGCAAAGTCGAAGGTCTGGTTACTTAAAGATCGGATGGAGGGAGAGGCCCTCGCAACGGCCCTTATGTGCCCCCACAGTCTTGTTAGAAATAAGAGGAGAACCTCGTCCTAACATGAGTAAAGTCGAAGGCCCGGTTACTTAAAGATCGGATGGGGGGAGAGACCCTTGCAGTGGCCCTTACGTGCCCCCACAGCCCTGTTAGGAACAGAAGGAGAATCTCATCCTAACATGAGCTGAAATTGATTGTCAGCAATAAGAGGAGAACCTCATCCTGACACAAACAAAGATCCAATCGATCAAAACTGGATGAGGAGGAAAGCCTCCTCAACGGCTCCTCTACGCTCTCACGACCCCGTTAAGAGCAGAGGAAAAACCCTCACTCGAACACAAAAAAAAAAGAGATGAAAAGGGAAAGCGACGAACTACACCAGTGATAAATGAAAAACAAACTACATCAAAGACACAAGGGACCTCATCTCAATGAGGAAGGATACTCCTATCAAAAACCCTCAGTCGCTAAGAGGGAACTCGACACAGGCCAAGAAAAAATTAACTTCCTCAAAGTAATGAAAAGTTCGGATCTCCAAGCTCGAGCACTGGGAGGAAGCGTCAAACTCAAATGGCCCTGAAAAGATCTATGGTCATGAACAAAAAAGGCAAACCAACACGGCGACGCCCGAAAACCTTCAAACAACGTCGGCATCGAACAAGACGAAAGATAAAAGAAGTTCGGTAAACAATGACTCAAAGCAAGAATAGACAAGGTAATAGAATTTTTTTTTTTCATTTCATTAGTGAAGTGTACATTACAAAGCCTTGAAGGTCAAAAAAGAGAAACAATAAGAAAGGAAAGGAATACAAGGCAAAAGAGCTCCAAGGAAGCTCGGTACCGTCATACTTTGAACTCTCGATCTCAGCCATCATCGAGGATTGCTTTAAGTACCCGACTTCTTCTTCTAGTCCTCCTTTGGATTAACAATTACTCCAGCATTATCTTCAAAGTACATGTAGACGCCATCCTTTTTGCGCCATGACTCCCGCTGCCTCACAATGACGGTAGGCATGACCTTCTTTCTGAGATCGGGTTTCCCCTTCTTTCTGACTTCTTCTTTCAGTCCCCCTTCGGCTTCCCCCTTTTGCAGGATCGGGAAGTACTCACGGTCGAAGATGTGCCACAAGCATGGGCTCTGGGCGATCAAGGCGAAACATGGCCAGATTTGTCTCTTCTACCCTCGCCTTCTTCGCTGACTCGGAAGTTGCAGCGCCTTCCCTCTTGTGGACTTTGAGACCCTTGACTGACATCCGAGCTGCGTCCACGTCCATATCTACAACGAAGGAGGGATCGAAGAAACTCCCGTGCAAAGTGAGATCCCCGAAGGGGGGAGGCGGGTTTAAATAGGCAACGGGGTCCGGTGTAATAATGATTGCAGGACTCCTCTGGCCAATCCATAACCGCCGCGTGGCCCACTCACCATGGCAAGCGGCTGAAGGTGGCTAACAACTGGTAAAACTATTATTGCACCATACCTAGAGCAGCGCTCTAGCGGGGATTCCAAAAAGAAAAAATCTTTTTCGAAAAGGCTCCAGCACCAGCGTGCCGAACGTCAAAATATCTAGAAATAACTAAGTACAGAAATCGAGGGAGGTAACTTCGGCTGTGAAAATTTTTTCTATACTTCCTTCATTTGAAACCCGAACTCGAAAGTAGGGAGACTGGTGTTGGGTATAAAATATCCCCAGCCGAAGTTTGTAAAAGGCCGACCCTTCTAGGGCTTTTCCTGCTTCCGACCTTGTGTGACGTCTTTCTAAACTTTTTCGACCGTCCGAGCTTCCATAATACCATCCGAACTTCTCCGATAATGAGCTTCCTCATTCATCTATCGGACTGCTCCAAATGCCCTCTGAACTCCGCTATCAGTCAATTTTCTATGATGATCGACTATTCTTCGAATCTCTTCTAAACTTCTTCTGGCCACGGATGACTCTACTCCGAACTTCGTCTGGACTTCGTTAGTGTCTGAGCTTCTCCAACAATAGAATTTCTACAGTAACCAGACTCCATCCAAGTTCCTACGATGGTCGACCACCTTCTGGATTCCATCTGACCTCCTACGAGAACCAGATTCCAACCGAACTCCCACAGTGGAGGGATCCCAGACAAATATTGACAACGGAAGGGCTCCGCCAGTCGGATCTCTACTCCGAACTTCTACTACAAACGGTCTACTCCGGATCTCTATTGTAAGCAAATTCTATCTGAGCCTCTACTGTAAATGAATTTCTTCCGAACTTCTATTACAGGCAGACTTCAGTCGAGCTTCTTCATAGTCGGATCCCAGCCGAGCTCCTACAATGGATGGATCCCAGATGAGCTTCTACAACGGGACAGGCCCCACCAGCCAGGTCACCACTCCGAGCTTCCACGACAATCGATCTTCGACCAAGCCTCTACAACAAGTGGCCTCCTTTCAGTCTTCTGCAAGAATCGAACTCCGTTCGAACTTCCACAACGGATGGATTCCGGACAAGCTTCTACAACAGATGGGCTCCAGCAGTTGGATTTCTACAACGGCCAATCACCTCCGATGTCTGCCAAACCTCTCTAGCCATCAGCCTTTAATAGCATCAGCTGGACTTCCACAACGCCATCCAGACTTTCACAGGATCCCCAGACTCCTCCAGCGGACGAACCTCCCCAACACCATTCGAAGTCCACCACCGACCGACCCTCCGCCAGATTCTTCATGAAATCGAACTTCTCTGGTGGATAATCTTCAGACGAGCTTCCACATCAGGCAAATCCTAGATGGACTTCTCTAGCAATCGGACTCCTATCGGACTTCACCAACAGAAAGTCTCCATCCGAGCTTCTACAGTAGATGACTCCCGCCTATAGCATCAGCGTTCGAGGCATCAGATAATAGTAGACTCATCAGCAACCTCGGAAACATTCGAGCTTCTCCTAGATCGACGGGATAGAGAGCCATTCTACTCCATCAGACATCCCAACCGAGCTCCAGCTGACAGATCCGAACTCTCTAGCAAGTCACGACAATGGCTACTACCCTACTCCACTCTCTACAATGAATTTCGCGTGGTTCCACCACTCTCTGGCAAGTCATGACAACGGACACAACTCCACTCTTCGGGCTCCACCACTCTCTGGCAAGTCACAACAACGGACACCACTCCACTCTTCGTAACAAACTCCACGTGGCCCTGAACGGCCTCTAACGCCACTACTCTCCGTAATAAACTTTGCACAGCCACGAACGGCCCACTACCAGATGGTTACAGACGTCACTGTCAATTAGTTACTCTCTCCATTTATAAAAAGGGACCCCCAGATACGGTCTTCTCTAAGCTCAAAACTCTATCTCGAAACTTTGCTAAAATTTCCACTCGAGCACTCCATTTCTGTTGAAGCAGAGTACTGACTTGAGCGTCAGAGGGTCTTGCCGGAGCACCCCCAACTTTGGTTTAGACTTTCCTTGCTGGTCCCAGCGGCGGCCGCGGTCATCTCAACTCCAGCAACTCCGACTTCGGCAGAATTCTGCACCAACAGGACTCAAATACAAGTTTCAAGATTCCTAATGCTAGAAGTGAAACTGATCTTTCATCTCTAACATTCAGAAACCTCTCATCTTGCTCGAATCTCCTACTGATCTGCAACTCCTGTAACGAATTACAAATATGGTAAGGGCTATCGGTATCCAATATCCAGTCAGTTATATCACAAATAAAGAAATTGCAAGGAGTTATCATATGAATACATTGCCCAGCAACAGCTTGCTTCTTTCTCTGCCTGTTCGGGTCCAGAGAGGTAATGTACTGAGGATAGTTCCTCTTCCAGTGCCCTCGATTCTTGCAAAAGAAGCATTTAGTTTGACGCTTATCGGGCTTGACCTTTCTGGTCTGGCCCTGCACTGATGTCCCAGCATGAACTTGCACCTTCTTCACTTTCTTCTTCTTGTTCTTCTTTCCTTTCTCAAAGGGTCGAGAACTAGAAGACGAGCCTCCCACTAAGTTCACCGACTCCTTGTGGAGTTGGTGATCCTTCTCAAAGTTCTGAAGCAACCTCAGTAACCCATGGTAGTTTAGTTCAGGCTTTGTCATTCTATAATGAGTGAGGAATGAGAGATAAGACTTGGGCAGCGAGTTTAGTATTGCATCTTTCCCAAGCTGCTCATGCAAGGAAAAGTCGAGCTTGCTCAAACGCTCCATCAGCTCGATCATGTACAATACATGATCAGTGACAGAGGCACCATCCCGTATTTTGGCATTGAAGATGGCACAACTAGTCTTGTACCTCTCCACATCATCGGGTGTGCCAAAGGCATCCTCCAATACTTGAAGCATATCCTTTGGCTGAGCCGTCTCAAATCTGTGACTGAACTCGTTGCTCATGGCAGCCAGCATGATGCAGCGCACCATGATCCGGTCATTGAGCCACTTCTGGTAAGTGTCTCTGACTGTTCCACGTGCATTAGTAGCTGGCTCCTCAGGTGTAGGATCCGTTATCACATATAGGATCCGTTCATGCTCCAGGACTATCTTCAACTTTCGGTACCAACTACCAAAGTTGGATCCCACCAACTTATCATTGTCCAATAATGATCGAAGTGATAGGAAAGTGGCCATATCTGCACAAAGAAAAATCATAACCTAATTAGTAATTGATTCATTAAACCTAAAGATTTAGACTTTAATCAAAAAAATTTTCCTACTATTTTATTCAAATTGATAGCCTCTACCTCCAATTTGAGGAATTACCTTAATTCCTTAGTGGGTACTAGAATCCACTTAGACTACACACAAGCCCAACTTTGGTTGGCCAACCCATGTACATCTAAAGGTAGGTTCATAATTAATTATTTCTCTAAATAATTTTTAGTAATTTTAATTTTGCCCTAGTCCCTAATCAGTAAGCTTTGGCCTCCACTGAAAAGGTCTGGTTAGGTCAAACCATTAACATGACCATACTTGGCCCATCTAGCCAATGAATGATTAGGCCCAACTTTGATTGGCTAACCTAACCACTATTTAGAAAGATGCAATCAAAAAAATATATTTTGAATGACAATTCCATCAGCCGATAAGCACCAGGCCTTTGGGCCTCCAATGATAATCCAATTAATGGACCCATTATCATCTATTTAATGGGAGGCTATGATTTAATTATCACCATAACTATTTTATTTTAAGAACCTAATAATTTTAGAAGATTTAATTGATTTAGAGGAGGAGGTCAGATGAACCCGCTTATCATGATCCTTCCGCTGGCTTCACTAAGTCAGCTTAAGGGAGATCATTAAAAGGGCTGGTCTAGGAGCACCTAAATCAGTCACACTGATTTACCTAGCTGACATTGGTCAGCTCGAATAATCAAGTGATCCAATCAAAATATAATTTTGCCAAGAGGCTAGATAAGTTCGATCGGTAGGAGGGTTTGTCAAAGCTTGCCTTAGACACCATCAGAAATGGCCAGGTAAGCGGGCTACCAATTAAAAACCACCGGTCTGGTTTACCTTAGACACCAACTGGTTTAATTAGTTTCGATTAGATCAACCTAACAGTTTGTGCTAGACCACTTAGCCAAGAATCAAGTCCATTTGGTTCTCATTAAAGATATGGACTTGATCAACTACAACTATTATAATTGATCTAGAGAATTCTTGACCTAATCTAAGACAACAATTGATTAGATTTAGTCAATTCTCTAATTAAGTCCATCTTTAATCTAACCTTAGGTCTAACCAAATTAATGGACTTAATTCCCACTGACCCATTAACTTAATGTGTTATGGTTTGTGTCTTAGGTTCTTCAATTCACAATTTTAGAACCTAATCAAACAACTTCTTAATTCTCAATTAAGTTTTGGATTGAGGGTTGGGGTCAGCTTTTCAAAAATAATTTTTATGTTTGTAAAATATTTTACAACATGGTTCTACCAATCAAGTTGTATATTTGATTCATAAACAAAATGCAAGTGAAATAAGTATGAAACTACTTTAGATCTAATCTAAACAGGTTCATGTAATTGAAATAATTTCAACTTTAAACTGCGTAAATTTTTCAGACAAATATATGATGGTTCTTTACATGAAAATTATTAACAAAGAGATTTTATTTTAGATTTAAATATTTTTTAAATCTAATAAATCATAAATTTAATCTAGATCACATCTAACAAATTTATGATTAAAGATAAATCTACACAAACTAGGACAATCTTTGTACTGTAAGGGGTAAATCTGACACAGGACAACCTACAGTTCGTGATTGATCTAAAAATTTTAATTTCAGATTTAATAATTAGATTATAAATTAGATCTAATCTAAAAAATAATCTAAGTATGTATAAATAATCATGTAATAAATAATCTAGGCTCTGATACCAATTGAAGGAACCAGATCTAGGGTTTCAAGGTTAGATCTTGAAACTTTTTCAAGATCAGGCAGCGGAAGGCTAAAATAAATCAAAATTTATCTTATAAAATTAAAAAATCTCTAGATCTAAGATCCTATTACATGATTATTACATGATATTAAATTAAAAATTAAAATATAAAGAGCAAAAACTACATGTTGATCATATCAACATGTTTCTATACTACATCTATTGTATGTAAAATATAATAGATCAGATCTATTACCTTGTAAGTTAGATGTTCTAACTTTGCTGATCTTAGCTTGAGGATGATATTGTGAGCCGCACACATGTTCAGCCTCTAGAAGTCATCCACACGAGCCCACAAATCATGATCAAAAGTCCTGATCCAGAAAATCAGCACAGTATGCTAGTACTGTGCTGATCCTTCTTCGATGGTCGATCAGATGCCTCCTTCTTCTTGATTTGGACTCTTCCAAAGATGAAAAGTAGGAGAAAGAGTTTTAGATGTGAGACACTCTCAGAAAACTCACAGATAGAGGAAGGAAAGAGGTGAACTCAGTAACCCTAGAAGAAGACACTCTTCTTCTTCTCTTTACTCTCACTTAGACATCTAGTTTTGTATCCATTATATCTCCATGCCCTAACACTCTTTCTCCCTAATTTTCACATGCCCCAAAGGCCTCTCAATGCTCTATAATCTATAAAAATATTTAAAAAAAAATTATTTTAAATAATGAGATATGAAGAATCTTTGTCTAGGTCAAACACCTAGTCAAGAAAAATTCAAACAGGGCAAGACAAGTGGTGCCCAACTCTTGGGTGTCCCTTCCTTTTTTCTTTTGCCATGGACCACTAGCAAAGGGTGCACAATATATGCTATAAAATCCATGAAAATCTCAAAAAAAATCTGAATAAAATTAGTGCCATAAGAAAAGAGTTTTGGTTTTCTAAAATTCTATCTCAGAATTTAAAATCCAAACTAATTCCTACTTTGATTTGGTCCACAACCACATTCCATGTAAGAGAGAAAGAGTGAAAAGCTTTGGGCATGCGTGAAGGCCTGGGAGAGAAGGTTTTGTCACACAAAATAAGAGAGAGTGGGCGTGGGGAGCTAAGGTGGCGCAAGTTGGAATCCTAGTCTTACTAGCATTCAATCTATGACTTGTTCCAATTTGGTTTCTCAAACCAAATCAAACCAAAATTAAATTAACCTAATTAAAATAGATCTTAATCTAATTAAGAATATAATTTAATCAAATTAAATTAAATTTAAATCTAATTTAATTTTTTAATCAAATTAAAAATTAGATTGACCCAAGTCCTAATTGAACTAGGACTAGTTTTTTCTTGCACTTGGCTTATCCAATAAACTAATTGAACTTGATCCAATCAAATCTAAACCAAATCTAATTAAATCATATTCAATTAGACTTAATCTCAGCCCATTGGCTTAATCAAATTAAGCCAATTAGTAATCGAATTGCTAATCGATCCTTCTACAATACTTGCACTAGGTTAAATGTCAATCGTATTGATCGTTTAACCCTAGAATGATTCTTAATCGTTGATCAACCATCCGATTGGATTGTAAACTCTAATGTGTGTGACCTCATAGGTCTGAACCTAAGTCAGTAACATAGAAATAAATTTCTGTACCAATCGAAGTGACCATCTAGCAATAGTACCCGACGGCCGGATAGATGGAATGTGTAGAACAACATCCTTAGAACCCATACGGATATAGTTTTCATATAATTTATCCCCTTGACCAAAATGCTCATAGGATACCTCAGAGTTCAACTATCAACTCTGATCAGGTTGTCCCCATTGTATTTTAAAATATCAAATCTATCTGATGGATTAACTTGGCCAAGATTTTGCTAAATTGAAATACATCGACTCATTCTTCTCCAACTCTTGGAGTGGTCAATCCCATCTTGATCACACTCTGACTTTACAAGTACTTGACTATACCTAGAAACCTTCCGTCACTGAATTAAAAATTCAGTTAGTCCAGTACCAAAGCACAGTGAGTTGCTTGTAAGTCACTGAGGCGATCTCAGGCCTAAGGGACACTTATACCTATATCCCATCAGAGACATTCTCGACAGTAGAATGCTCTGGAGTTGGTCACATTTAATGATGATGTACCCTTACATCTCACCTGTATGTCATACTAGTATCTCCATACTCCTTGATTAAGAGGACAACCAACCCATATAGCCTACAGCGATCTATGCTCGATAGAAGCTGTTATCCTTATTAACAGCCTATCATTTGGTTGTGAACAGTTTTAAGGACTAATCGATAAATCCTCTCTTTATCAAACCTAAATAGTCCTAAAGATTTCATCACAACAATGGAGTTCATTAGAAGATGAAAACTTATGATAAAAATATCAAAAATATATTTTATTTATTAACAAATCAATTACAATACAAGGTTGCTCAACCGTTAACAGGTTGACAATTGGCCCTTTGAGACATATTTTCCAACAATACCATCATCTTGCCGTATCTTATATACAGTTCTTTCCTCCTTTACAACATCATCCCTGATCGAATCGAGATCCGAAGAATAGGAGATTTTCTCCTGAGTGAGAACTATTCTCAGATTTCTCAATCAGTCCATGTTATTCATTTCAGTCAATTTATTAGCAATGATAGTGAAGATGCAGATAAATCTATAAGAATAATAACATAAAAGGACTTCTCATGATGACATGTACAATTAGACAAGATCTTTTATCTAATTGTGTCTCTTAATTATTTGGCAAATTTCATAGCTCTCTAGTATGAAAAATGAGAAACCCTATCATTAGACTTCTTAGTGGGATTGAGATCCTAATTTCTCATAAAAAAATTTGTGGATAGCACAACAAACTTCTATGAGTTCAAGAGTAGGTAACTCTTATCAATTGTATCTTATGCAACTCTCAATATATCTTTTACCTCTAAAATACTTGTAGTCTTGTGGATAGCACAACAAACTACAATATTTTAGTTAAGTCATACCTTTCATTCTCATATGGTAATATCTGAATAATATTACCTCTGTGGATAGCATAATAAGACAGCATATCCAAATATGTCATAAGCATCACTAAGCCAATATCATATCAAGTCCTATAGCAAGCCTTGTGGATAATACAACAAACTTACTACAGTTTTTGATATACTCTATTAGATTAGCATGAGCTAAATATTCTATAAGCATCATTATACATTAAGTTAACATCACATCAAGTCCTATAGCAAGCCTTGTGGATAACATAATTAACTCACTATAGTTTTCGATGTACTCTATTGGAATAGCATGAAGGAAGACATGGGTAGTATTTTTAACACTTCGCTATTATGACTTAATATAATTTTGATGAGAAACTTTGGTTTTAGATATTCCTAATGTAATCCACCTGAGCCACAAGGATGGATTACGGGTCTAATCCTAGGTGCATTATAGATAGAACTATCTCATAGTCGATCTTCATGCGCCTCCGCTCTCTAGCTGTCTGGTAGTCTAGTCTTCATCTCCATGAAAGCTTCAACTAATGCTCTATCTTCTTTCTTTATCCATAAACATAAAAAAATAATTTTTATCTAGCTACAAATAAAATTTTTTATCCTTATTTTTACATCAATATATAAAAGTTTCAATCAGCAGTTGAAAACATACAAAGGAAGAAACTGAAAGATATAGCTGAAAATATAAATACATCAGAGGCACCCAGCCTCTATTTAAAAATTACAATCATTGTAAATATATTCATACAATCAGCCATCATAGATACATCCATCACATGAGTGTTTCTAGTCCATAACCATCCATCATGTAATTTATAATAATTATATAAAGCATGAAAATTAAACTACCTAGAAGAAACTGAAAGATACAGCTGAAAATATAAATGCATCAGAGGCACCCAGCCTCTATTTAAAAGTTACAATCATTGTAAATATATTCATACAATCAGCCATCATAGATACATCTATCACATGAGTGTTTCTAATCCATAACCATCCATCATGTAATTTATAATAATTATATAAAGCATGAAAATTAAACTATCCATGTTATTCTAATTGTGATATCATTCATGCACATGTCAATTAAGATGTTTAAAATTGATGGACATAGGACCCATTTAGGATTTTTTATTTGGATTCAACTCTTGATCCATTTTCAATTATAAGTTAACCATATGTCATCCTCTTGAGTTAAGTTAACCAATTCTTAAATAAACCCTAATCCAATTAGGTTCGCAAAGATTCGGTCAACTAAGACTCAGGTGCTAATCAAATTAGGTCAGTGACAATTAGGTCAACTTTAATTAAACATAATTTTTAATCTAATTAGAACTATGAATTTGATTTGATCTACAATCATAAACCCTAATCACATTGAGTCAATGAACTGTAGTCAAATCAAACCCATTAGCAAAAATCAAAATCTGAGTTTGAAGCATCTTTTTCATGATACAGATTTTCAGCCGTCCACATGACTAGGTCAAGAACCATGATGGGAGATCCTACCATGACCAACGCCTAATTTATGGTGGCCGGCTGATCTCTGTCGTAGGTGGTCAAAAATAAAAACCAACTCAAATTATATAGATAGAGTTAGTCAGGATCGTTTTCATAAGGATTTAGGATAATTATTTTTCTTTTTGAAGGAGAAATAAAAGAGAATTAATTGTAAAAAGGATTAAAAAGAAATAAAATAGCAAGAATTAAATTATAAATGTAAATTAATTTATGATAGAAAATAAGTCAGAGAGATAATCTAGGAATTTTGAATCCTCCATATAAATTAGATTTATTTTTTCTTTTTATGTTGCAATATTAATCTTGTTATTAGGATATTAGTATAGCTTATCTCTAAAGGGTATGAACTGTATCAGTAGATCACGGCATGTCCTATTAGAGTATAAACTATCTAAATTCAATTATAAGATATAAAGTTTAATCTAACATACTACGATCTATCTCTCTTATGTACGTACCGTATTTAGGGATCATGGTACATCAGTAGAGGGTATAGATAACGTAGATTAGATCAATATCTCAAAAAAATAAAAAAATATGAAATAAAAGTATAATTTTATTGTATGAAAATTAAATATAAAAAAAATAAAAATTTATTTACATGTTTTGTCATATTTCTGGATAGAAAGGATTTAATCACGCATCAAGATCTCTAATTTTATATTTTTTTTCAAAAATTAAAATAATAAATTAAAAAAAATATATTTTTTTTGCTCTTGTACCTTCTCTCCGCTTCTGCTGCCGCTCACTGTCTCTCTGCTTGCTGCTACTCTATTCTGTCCCCCGTCCTTTGTTCACGGTATGTCTCTTTTATAGCCTTCAGATTTTTCTGAGTCTGAGACGTCCACGAACACTTGATTGAATCCTATTGCCTATTTCTTTTGGAACTCTAAAACTCTATTTCTGCCCCATCGTATCGCACGTCTCAAGTCGCTTCTCCGTCCTGCATCCACTAAAACCTGCTCTGATTTAATTACGCTAAATCGCTTCTGAACTAGAGTCGCACCCGATCGCTTGAATGCCCGCATGAAGCCTTTAAACCGCGCCTATAACTGCACTTGAATTCTGCTCCCACGCTCCAGCCACCTGTGACTGCATTGTTTTACTTTTTTTTTTTAATCACATGGGTCCCTCACAACCACAACCACTTCCACATTAAACCACTGAGGAACGCCCAAAGCCACCACATTTGAATCACCTGGACCCCACCTTTTTGTTTTATTTGAATCTGCTCTCAAGTTCATAGCTACCCACGCTAAAGCCAAGCCACCGTTATAGCTCTCAAGCGTGCCTATTTGAAACTTTATTGAACCGCTAAGCCTGCCAACACCCATTACAGTAACCAGAACTGTCTTTGAACTGGCACAAGACCCCACGCAGATCTTAGGTAAACCACTATTCACCATGCCTTATCTTCGGGCCGATCACCGCTGCCATAGATCAGACTTTTAGATTATTTTTAAATTATTTTTAAATCACCATTGAAGATCTATTTTAAATCCAAATTTTTTTTAATTTTTTTAATCTATAAATCAAATTTTTTTATTGATGATCATCTTTTCTGTAAAATATAAACAAAAATATTAATTTTTAAAAAATAAAAATCAATTAGTACATATTTTGATACTTATTTCGGGACATTTATTATACTTATCACACTTCTCAATTTGAGTTTTGCTCATCCTCGAGTAAAGAAATAATTTAGTGCTAAGTACCATTTAGCTTAGAGTTTCAAGTTTTATTAGACAATTTAAAAAAAAATTATTAATATTCAGTAGAGCGTAAGTGAGGTATGTCATTGGGATATTAATACTAATCAATGTAAAAGTTAAGTCAAAAATATTAATTTTTTTCTGAATTTTTTCTAAATTATCCCTATTTTTATCTCTAAATCGTCTACTTTTATATGGACAAGTGTAGTATTACTTCCATCCTTCATTTATTATTTTTTAATATTTTTTTTATTTTTTTAATATTACACTGCTATTGAGTGTCTTAACCCTTTAAGCTTTCTGTCTGATCCATGTAGCGAGTTTTCAGTCAATGACTCCTAAACCAGTTGGCTTTAGGGCACTATATATAAAATATCCCTCGGACTTACTTGCTCGAATCAAACAGGCTACAAGTTAAGACTAGCTTTACAATAAAATTTCGTTATCCTTTACACCTTTTGATGGAAACTCAATGCTTGCTTAGGCAAAGAGGTCCGGTTACTTAGCATAAAGTTCTTGAAAACTTTCTTCTTCTTTCTTTTTTTTTTTTTATGAAGAAACGTGTAGTTATCCTATACAAGTCCATAGGAAGTAAACTCTTTTTTGACGTTGACAGAAGAAAAATCAGAAATACTCAAAAAAAAGGAAATTTTTTTTTTGTTCTAAACTTAACTATTCATTGAATTTTTTTAATACTTAATCCCTCGATATCTCACAAACTCTTTAATCTGTGCACCAATTTTCTTTAAAATTTTGTTTTTGGATTTCACTCAAATTTGTAATCTAATTAGGTACCTAAATGCTAAAAACTAATTTATTCAAAGATTTTAATTTTTTTTAATTATCCTTACCCTCCAACTCAATTTTCATTGTTCTCAATGGAGTAAGAAAAAATAAAATAAAGACAGATAAATAAAACAAAGAGAGATACCTTCTGGACTATAAGTATACTCGTTCATTGACAGGTGCTTCCACACAGAGCGGTTCATTATTTCTAAAAAAAGAAGATCACTAAAATAAAAGATTAAAAAAAAATTTGAGTTACCTCCTAAAAAATGCTAAGTTTCAGGTCTTCAGCCGAACTAAACCTGTGATACAGAATCAGTCAGAACAAATAGGCTCATAGAGAACTATATGTTAGAATTCGGAGTTTGGTATATGCATATGTATTTTAAAAACTTTATTTTCTAAACACCGCAGTAGAGAACAAGATTAAAATACTTTTAATCTGAATTATGCATGCATGAAAATATAAAACCACATGGATCTATCTTATATGCTGAAATTGATATATGCTGAAATTCAGATTGTAATCAAATCATATATTTGTTTCGCAATCTTTATCTTCAAATCTAAATCTGAAAGAGAAGAAGTTCTCTCTTAGCCGCACAAGTGTCCAGCCTCTACAAATATCCACTTGGGATCAGTTTGGAATAGCTCTCTTTAATCTGAATTTTGATTCTCAAAAATTCAGCCTGTTGAATCTAAACGAAGCTTTGATCGCGATCAATGCTTTATCTTTCTCCTTGATCTTCTTCTTCTCTTCTTCTCTAGAGTTTCTCCTTACTTTATACTACTACAAAATACCAGCAATCAATAAATTATGGGATGCCCAACACCTTGGGCGTGGAACTCTATGGGACTCGTGTCCCAAGGGATGGGCGTGTAGAATGCCCAAGAGAAGAGAAAAGGAGAGGGAGAGAGTGTTAGATGTATGCCCTAGATGCCAGATTGGCTGACACATTTCTATACAAATCTAAGGATAAATTTATAATTTTGACTATAAATCAATAAATGGATTATTCTTCTATTACATTTTGTACATTGTGTCTATGATACATCCTTTGAGTTAGTAGGAATGTCAATTCATATTTTCAAGAGTTAAAAATTTAAGGTATGAATTTACATAACTAACTCATAAACAGCTCTTGACCATAGGATCATCACGAGGATGGTGATCGATCCGAAAGGTTGGTGTACGATCGCTTCCTTAGGATAGATGTATCTTGAGTCTACGGTGTGGAGACACCGGAGCGAGAGTACAAGTATTCATTGAGAACGAGAGTACTGAGCGTAACCATATCGAGCAGTCATAAGGAAGTCTACCTTCTCGTCGATGACTAGCTCGATGCTGCAGTTGTGTGTCTAGTTCTTTGACCTGAGGTGTATCGACAGTTCACCTAGAGTATGTTATAGTTTGACTACACCATAATTCTATCTTCTAGCCATTCAGAACCCTGAGGTGTATGTTGGCTGTAGCATATTCATTGTAGGAACTAAGTCGCACCAAGATGGGATCTATCAACCTCGATAGATGAGAGAAGTAGTCCTATGATGATCAAAAGATCGAGTCTTTAAGCCCATGGCCATGACAGAGTGAAATAATAAAAAAAGAGTTTTTCATTGGGGTTTCACATCGGACTTGGATCGATCGATTAACACATATGACTGATGTTGGGTTTGATGAGTTCACCTTGAAGGAAAAATTGCCTTTTTCCTGTGTAGGATCTTCCAGATTTCACCAAATCTGGGGTGGAATAAATTTTATATTTTTTATCCTACGCTATTTCAGATCTAATGTCTATTAGATCTAATTTTATTATCTGATATTTAAAATCTAAAATTAAATCTAAAAGTATGAGAAATATAGACATACCTTAAGGGTAATCTAATTAACCTATAGATGATCGCAGCACTGCCTGAGGTTCTGATGTAGCCACGCAAGTGGCTGGCCTCTACCAGTATCTACTCAGGTAGGATCTAGAATATCTTCTCCTTGTAATTCTATGCTCCAAAAATTAGATCAATATCTGATTTGGAAGTACTTCAGAACTCCTTCTGAAGTTGGAGCAGTAGCCTGTCAAAGATGTCCTGCAGCCTTCTGTTCCAGGCGTCACCACGCCTTGTACCTTTGCCAGATGAATGTCCAACTTCTTAGACGTGAAGAGAGGAGAAAGGAGAGCAGGGAGGATATGGAGAAGAGGGGAGGGGGTGGCAGCTAATGGGTTTTTTGAATAAAACAAATTCTATCTCGAAACCCTAGGTGCAGCAGGGTTTATATAGACCCTATATGCTGCGCAGTGCCACATCATTCGACCAATCAAAAAATTCCAATAAATTTTGAAAAAATTTTGATTGATGGAGCGATGTCATCTGATCACATCAAATAAGAATCTCCATGCTCTCTCCTATGTTGGCGCCAACATTGGATAAGCACAAATAAGGTGGCGCCAAAGAGTCCAAGTTTATCAGGACTCTTTGGTTCTTATCCATTTGGGGCGCCCACTTAAATCCAATTGAGCTCATGCCATAATCTGATTATGGCACCCAATTTGAAGTGATTTGGACATGTGGACACTCCACAAAAATTTTCCAATGAATCCTCTTCAGTTTAAGACCCATATGTCAACTTTTGACAGATGTCCTAAAATGAAATTGGTAGGTACTAGAAATTGGCAGGTGTTGTCTTAAATTCATCTCATGAATTAAGACAAGCCTTTTCTGAGCTAGACAAGCTTCAATTAGACTGAGAGAAACCTTTTCAAGATTCTCTGGATGAGTCAAATCATATTTAACTCAGTAGAGACAGAAAAGATTACACGAGGAGAAAGTTAGGCTCAATCGAGTGCTAGCACGATTTCCTTGAACCTAATTGGATCTTATCCAAATCAATTGGGGTAGCCCAATTGATGACATCCAGACCCTAACCCTTATTTGTGTGATCCAGTTAGGTTCAATTCTGTATGGTAATGAGACATGTCGTGATCTCATCATCGACATCATCGAAACTCCTTTCGATGGACCAGAACTCTTCTGATTCAGACAATTAGAATGATCGATCATCAAAATTATTCTAATTACTCCCAAAATCTACTAGTGACACCTAGCAGTATATGGTGGCAACCCATCAGAACTGAAGATGAACCTCTTGGTGCAGCTACCTGTGTGATTGAGTTCCTCTATCATGAGTCCCGACTGAATTAGGGTTAGGGTGAACTCGTCAAACCCAACATCAGTCATATGAATCAATCGATCGATCCGAGTCCGATGTGAAACCCAATGAAAAACTCTTTTCTATTATTTCACTCTATCATGGCCATGGGCTTAAGGACTCGATCTTTCGATCATCATAGGACTACTCTCATCTATCGAGGTTGATAGATCCCATCTTGGTGCGATCTGGTTCCTACAATGGATATGCTACAGCCAACATACACCTCAAGATTTTGAATGGCTAGGAGATCGAGTTATGGTGTAGTCAAACTATAACACACTCAAGGTGAACCATCGATGCACCTCAGGTGAAAGAACTAGACACACAACTACAGCATCGAGCTAGTCATTGACGAGAAGGTAGACTTCCTTATGACTGCTCGAGGTGGTCACACTCAGTACTCTCGTTCTCAATGAATACCTGTACTCTCGCTCTGGTATCTTCACACCGTAGACTCAAGACTCATCTACCCTAAGGAAGCGATCGTACACCAACCTTTCGGATCAATCACCATCCTCGTGATGATCCTATGGTCAGGAGCAGTTTATGAGTTAGTTATATAAATTTATGTCTTAAATTTTCAACTCTTGAAAATATGAATTTATATTTCCACTAACTCAAAGGATGTATCACAGACACAATGTACATAATGTGATAGAAGAATAACCTTTTTATTCATTTATAGTCAAAATTATAAATTTGCCCTTAGTTCTGTACAGGAATGTGTCAACCGATCTGACATCTAGGACACACATCTAACAAACTTCCACTTGACCTAATGCCAATTGGCTACATATCTAAGTCCCATCTTTTCAAGGTGGACTTCGATCTTCTGTTGGCCCAATGGCTTAGTCAGTGGGCCTACCACATTGTTTGTGGAGTCGACTCTCTTGACATCGACATAATCTTTTTCAAGGTAATCACGGATCAGATGGAATCGTCGCTCGATGTGCTTGAACTTCTGGTGAGACCTTGGCTCCTTAGCTAGAACTATGGCGTCATTATTATCGCAGTAAAGAGGTATGGCATCCGATGACATCACTTCAAGCTCTGTGGCAAATTTCTTATACCAGAATGCCTCCTTCGCAGCTTCTGATGCGGCAATATACTCTGCCTCCATAGTGGAATCTGCAATTACCATTTGCTTGAAACTCTTCCAGCTAACTGCACCATCATTGCAAATGAACAGACTCTCAGATGTCGACTTTTGATCATCTATATCAGACATAAAGTCTGAGTCTATAAATTCCTGAATCTGGAGTTCTCCATTCCCAAAGATTAGAAACATATCCTTAGTCCTTCTCAAGTACTTAAGGATATATTTCACAGAAGTCCAGTGCTCTTCGCCTAGATTCGACTGATATCTACTTGTGACACTCACAGCATGGGCTATATCAGGTCGTGTACATAACATGGCATACATGAGGCTCTCTATTACCGAAACATAAGGGATCTTGCTCATACGTTCAATCTCCTCAGATGTGCTAGGGCACATCTTCTTGGAGAGATGAATACTATGTCTAAAAGGCAATAAACCTCTTTTGGAGTTATCCATGCTAAACCTTTTTAGCACCTCTTCTATGTACAACTTTTGTGAAAGTCCCAGCATCCTATTTGGTCTATCTCTATAGACCTTAATACCCAGTATAAAGGATGCCTCTCCTAAATCTTTCATAGAGAACTCCTTAGACAACCATACTTTGACTGAGGTCAACATGGGAATGTCATTCTCAATTAGAAGGATGTCATTCACGTACAATATGAGGAAGACAACTGCGCTCCCACTGACCTTTTTGAACACACATGGTTTCTCCTCGTTCTTGATGAAACCAAATATTTTGATCACATCATTGAAACGAGTATTCCAACTCTGAGATGCTTGCTTAAGTCCATAAATGGACCTTTGTAGTTTGCAGATCTTGTGATCATCATCACTGGATATGAAACCAAGCGGCTGTTCCATATAGATATCTTCCTTAAGATATCCATTTAAGAATGCCGTTTTCACGTCCATCTGCCATATTTCATAATCGAAATAGGCTGCAACAGCAAGCAATGTGCGGATGGATTTTAGCATGGCTATGAGCGAGAAGGTATCCTGATAGTCAATGCCTTCGCGTGGACTATAACTTTTCGCTATGAGCCTAGCCTTGAATGTCTCCACATTCCCATCTGCACCTATCTTTCTCTTGAAAATCTATTTACACCCAATAGGTACAATACCTTCAGGTGGATCTACCAAGGTCTAGACTTGGTTTGAGTGCATCGAGTCAATTTTGATCTCATTGCCTCTAACTATTTCTCGGAGTCGATATCTAATATCGCCTCGTCATAGGTCTTGGGATCATCACCATGAACCCCATTTTCTGTGAGGAATATTTTCTCTACATCCTCTTGTATGGTACCTAAGTACCTTTCAGGAGGATGGAAAACCCTAGTCGATCTACGAGGTGGAAGAGGTTGTGTTAGGACTGGTTCTGATTGATTAGGTTCCTCAGGTTCTTTAGCTCGTTGCTCTTGGGAGACATTCTCCTTGAGCTTAATTATTCTTCTGATGCCACCATCTTGAATAAACTATTTTTCAAAAAAAATAGTATTTCGACTCACAATCACATTGTGGTCTTTCAGAATATAAAAATAATATCCTAATGACTCTTTAGGATATCCTATGAACCGAGCTCTAAAAGACCTGAACTCTAACTTGTCCGTCTGCTGTCTCTTGATATGAGCCGGACAACCCCAAATTTTGAGATGATTCAGACTTGGCTTCTTACCATGCCATATCTCATACGGTGTGGTAGGAACAATTTTAGAAGGAACCCTATTCAATACATAAATTGTTGTCATGAGATAATGTCCCCAAAAAAATTCTGGGAGGTCTGTGAAGCTCATCATGGAACAGACCATATCTAATAGGGTCCGATTTCTCCGTTCTGAAACCCCGTTGAGTTGAGGCATTCCAGGTGGAGTCCATTGAGAGACTATACCATTGTCCTTAAGATAGTCTAGGAATTTCTGACTAAGATATTCACCTCCTCGATCTGATCGAAGAACCTTAGTGGGCTTTCCTGTTTATTTTTCTACCTCATGTCTGAATTCTTTGAACCTTTCAAAGGCTTCAAACTTGTGTTTCATTAGAAACACATACCCGTACCTAGACATATCATCGGTAAAGATAATGAAGTAGACAAAGTTGCCTCTAGCCGGCACATCAAATGGGCTGCACACATCTGTATGTACTAGGGCAAGTAGGTCTGTGGCCCTTTCCCCATGTCCCACAAAAGGGAGCTTGGTCATTTTGCCTTGAAAGCATGATTCACAAACTGGATATGACTCGGAAGTCAACGGACTCAGTAGCCCGGATTTCTCTAATTTGTTAACCCTGTCTTCCGCTATATGACCTAGCCTTGGGTGCCACAGATACTTACCATTTAGACTATCTCTAGGCCTTTTAATTCCTATGGCATTCACATTTTGCTCAATATTAAAAACAGATACATCAACATATAACTGATAGAGACCATTAATAATAAAACTATTTATAACTTTATTATTTTCATAAAATATGTTACAATGGTCCTTATGAAAGCTAATCACATAGCCTTCTTGTGCTAAACATGAAACAGAAATTAAATTCCTGCTTGCTGCAGGCACATAATAACAATCTCTTAAAACTAAATCTAATCCTAATGGTAATCATAGAGGGTAGGTTTCTACGGTCACAGTAGCAACTTTTGCTCCATTCCCGATATGTAGGATCATCTTCTCATCCCTCAGCCTCCTGCTCTCCTTAAGACCCTGCATAGAAGTGCACAAATGAGCACTAGAACCAGAGTCAAGCACCCAATTGGATGCAGAAGAAATCGTAAGATTAGATTCGATAATGAGCATACCTCCAGAAGGACCATCCTTCTTATTCTTCAGGGTGGCCAGGTACTGAGGACAGTTTCGCTTCCAATGGCCTTTTGATTGACAGTGGAAACACTTTCCCTTTTCAGAAGCCTTCTTCTTCGGTCCTGTCTTCTTGTTCTTGCCATCCACCTTCTGCTTCTTCACGGACTTTTTTTCTTTCCAAAAGACTTTCTCTTGGAAGAAGTCTGCTCTATAGTAAGAACTGAGTCTTTTGAACCTTTCATTGAAAGCTCAACCGTAACCAGCATATTCATTAACTCGATCAAGGTACATTGCATCTTATGCATATGAAAGTTCATGATGAACTGACCATATGCATCGGACAAGGACTGAAGGATCACATCAATCTGAAAATCCTTGTCTAAGATGATATCGAGCTTCTTAAGCTCCTCAAGATCCTGGATCATTATCCAACAATGATCTTGGACTGACTGCCCATCACGCATCTTGGCCTTGAAAAGTCTTTGATAGACTTGATACTTGGCCGTGCGACTTTGTTCACCAAACAACTCTTGTAGGTGAGCCAACATTTGGCGGGTAGTCAAAATATTTTCATGTTGGCGCTGCAAATCATCAGACATTGCACTCAACATGTAGTACCTGGCTTTGTTATCATCATCCGTCTACTTTTTCAGAGACGCTCTTTGTTCAGCAGTCGGACGTGCTGGCATGGCAAGTGGGTCCTGGTCCAAGACATGAGTCAATTTTTCAAAATCCAGAATAATTCTGTAGTTTCTCAACCAGTCCTTAAAATTTGATCCAGTCAGTCTATGAGTGTCTAGAATTTTGGTCAGGGGGTTTGAGGCAGACATGTTTCCTGTAGAGAGTCAAAAGTTTCTAGTTAGATTTTGTAATCAGACTCAACCAATTTATTTAGGGTTTTCATTTTTAAATAAATTAGGCTCTCACTATTTTCTCAGATCCCTACACTCTCTTGGTAGAGATGTGAAAATCTTCATGATTAGTGATTTCTAGTGGGTGGTGCAGTCTCACCGACTGGCTCATCATCTCACCTAACAGTTATTGATGATGGGTCAATCGATGAGTGGACAACTCTTGTCCAATGATTCTCTAATCATGGTGCACCAAAACTTGGTCTCTAATTCATGAAGCTCACCGTATTCGGGATATTGCTCCAATCTTTAGTTAAGCCAAACCCACCATTTGCACGAACTAGATTCCTGATTGGGTCCCTCACCGTATCCGAAATATTGAGTCCAACCCATCCTCTAATCCGTAGCATCCAATGCCTAATGGACATGGTTGCGTCTTTCCGGTGCAACTGAGCCACTGTAACCAGCCGATAACAATCAACCCCGAGAAGGGCCTGCACATCCACAATGGTGGAAGACCTAGACTTAATATTTTCTTAGGGAGATTTGATTTAGGTCTCTCTAAACTTGACTTGACATAGTCATAACAATTATGACTAACCTAGTGGCATGGGTCAGCTCGAATTGTTAGCCACCTCAAATCAGAACTGGGTCGACACATATGGCCAGGTAAGTGAGACCGATGGGAGGGATATGCCATTAACTCGACAAGAATGTATTCGAGTCGAGTAGCTCCCAATTAAAAATCAGTCGATCGCATCTGCCCAACTTACCTTAGACACCAAATTATCGAACCAGAACTAATTGAGTTAGTCTACAATTCAAGCTCTAACCATTGAGCCAAATTAGGTCTTAACTTGATCAAGTCACATCTAAATGTGATTCGACCTTGATCCAGACTTAATCCTATTAGGCTGGTCAATTATTAGCTTTCATGATCCCACCTAACCAACTCTTGATTTGGTTTGATCAACCACTAGACCTAATTGAGCTACCCAAGCCCGAACCCAATCTTATGAAAATGTCTTAGATCTGAAATTTTCAATTTTAGACCTAACTTAATTTCATAAGCTCAATACATTAATTAAGTTTGGGTTCATAAACAAAGCATGTAAAATAAATCCTAGGGTTTTAGGATCTAAGATTTTGTAGAAAATAAGTTTTGATTTCTGATTAAGGATGAACACGCGGCACCCCTACACATCATATGAACACCCCATTGAATGGGAAGAGAGGGTCTTAAAATCTTACTTTGTTCTTATGACCGGACGGTCATGAGGAACACCTTAATCAGAAATATAAATTTAACTACAAAACTAGTTAGATCTAAATTAACATATCACATATATAATTTAAGATCTAACTAATACATGCTTTGTATACATCTCATGTATCAAAAATCAATCTAATTAATATGCTTTCAGATCTGATATATCACATGTAATATCTGAAAAATAAACTTTAAATTGAACTATTCAAAATAAAAACTATTCTAGACAAGTTACTAGAACAATTCTACAACTAGTCTAGGCATGCAACAGATCAATTTTATGAAATAATTAAAATTTTATTTTCTATTTCCTGATCTGATTATAATAATTATAATATCAAAAAAATAAAAAATAAATTATATTTAATTTATATTTTAATATCATTAAAATATAAAACTTAAGACTATTCATGGATTCAATTAATCCTAGTCTAGTTATGCATCTCATACATGTTAGATCTTCTTAGATTTAATTTTAAATATTTTGATTGCAGATCCTATCACATCTGATGTGATATATGAAACTATTTAATATCAAATAAATTAAAATTAAAATCAGATCTAAAATAGATCTAAAATAGAGCCAACAACCTGGCTCTGATACCACTTGAAGGGAAAACCACCTTTTTCCAGTGTAGGATCTTCCAGATTTCACCAAATCTGGAGTGGAATAAATTTTATATTTTTTATCCTATACTATTTCAGATCTAATATCTATTATATTTAATTTTATTATCTGATATTTAAAATCTAAAATTAAATCTAAAAGTATGAGAAATATAGACATACCTTAAGGGTAATCTAATTACCCTGTAGATGATCGCAGCACTGCCTGAGGTTCTGATGTAGCCACGCAAGTGCTTGGCCTCTACCAGTATCTACTTAGATAGGATCTAGAATGTCTTCTCCTCATGATTCTATACTCCAAAAATCAGATCAATATCTGATTTGGAAGTACTTCAGAACTCCTTCTGAAGTTGGAGCAGCAGCTTGTCGAAGATGTCCTGCAGCCTTCTGTTCCAGGCGTCACCACGCCTTGTACCTTTGCCAGATGAACGTCCAACTTATTGGATGTGAAGAGGGGAGAAAGGAGAGCAGGGAGGATATGGAGAAGATGAGAGGGGGTGGCAGCTAATGGATTTTTTGCATAAAAAGTTCTATCTCGAAATCCTAGGTGCAGCAGGGTTTATATAGACCCTGTATGCTGCGCAGTGCCACATCATTCGACCAATCAAAAAATTCCAATAAATTTTGAAAAAATTTTGATTAGTGGAGTGATGTCATTTGATCACATCAGATAAGAATCTCCATGCTCTCTCCTATGTTGGTGCCAACATTGGATAAGCACAAATAAGGTGGCGCCAAAGAGTCCAAGTTTATCAGGACTCTTTGGTTCTTATCCATTTGGGACGCCCACTTAAATCCAATTGAGCTCACGCCATAATCTGATTATGGCACCCAATTTTAAGTGGCTTGGACATATGGACACTCCATAAAAATCCTCCAATGAATCCTCTTCAGTTTAAGACCCATATGTCAACTTTTGACAGATGTCCTAAAATGAAATTGGCAGGTGCTAGAAATTAGCAGGTGTTGTCTTAAATTCACTCATGAATTATCTTAAATTCATCTCATGAATTAAGACAAACCTTTTCTGAGTTGGATAAGCTTCAATTAGACTGAGAGAAACTTTTTCAAGGTTCTCTGGATGAGCCAGATCACATTTGGCTCAGTAGAGACAGAAAAGATTACACGAAGAGAAAGTTAGGCTCAATCGAGTGCTAGCACAATTTCCTTGAACCTAATTGGATCTTATCCAAATCAATTGAGGTAGCCCAATTGATAACATCCAGACCCTAACCCTTGTTTGTGTGACTTAGTTAGATTCAATTCTATATGGTAATGAGACATGTCATGATCTCATCATCGACATCATCTAAACTCCTTTCGATGGATCAGAACTCTTTTGATTCAGACAATTAGAATGATCGATCATCAAAATCATTCTAATTGCTCCCAAAATCCACCAGTGACACCTAGCAGTATATGGTGGCAATCCATCAGAACTGAAGATGAATCTCTTGGTGCAGCTACCTGTGTGATTGAGTTCCTTTATCATGAGTCCCGACTGAATTAGCGTTAAGGTGAACTCGTTAAACCCAACATCAGTCATATGAATCAATCAATCGATTCGAGTCCGATGTGAAACCCAATGGAAAACTTTTTTCTATTATTTTACTCTGCCATGGCCATGGGCTTAAAGACTCGATCTTTTGATCATCATAGGACTACTCTTCTCATCTACCGAGGTTGATAGATCCTATCTTGGTGCGATCTGGTTCCTACAATGGATATGCTACAGCCAACATACACCTCAGGGTTTCGAATGGCTAGGAGATCGAGTTATGGTGTAGTCAAACTATAACACACTCAAGGTGAACCGTCGATGCACCTCAGGTCAAAAAACTAGACACACAACTACAACATCGAGCTAGTCATCGACGAGAAGGTAGACTTCCTTATGACTGCTCGAGGTGGTCACGCTCAGTACTCTCATTTTCAATGAATACCTATATTCTCGCTCCAATATCTCCACATTGTAGACTCAAGACTTATCTATCCTAAGGAAGTAATCGTACACCAATCTTCCGAATCGATCACCATTCTCGTGATGATCCTATGGTCAGGAGCAGTTTATGAGTTAGTTATGTAAATTCATGTCTTAAATTTTTGACTCTTGAAAATATGAATTTACATTCCCACTAACTCAAAGGATGTATCACAGACACAATGTACACAATGTGATAGAAGAATAACCCTTTTATTCATTTATAGTCAAAATTACAAATTTACCCTTAGTTCTGTACAGGAATGTGTCAGTCGATCTGGCATCTAGGGCACACATCTAACACACCTTAACCCTAATTCAGTCGGGACTCATGATAAAGGTACTCAGTCACACAGGTAGCTACACCGAGAGGTTCGTCTTCAATTCTGATAGGTTATCACCACATACTGCTAGGTGTCACTGATGGATTTTGAAAGCAATTAGAATAATTTTGATGATCGATCATTCTAATTGTCTGAATCAGAAGAGTTCTGGTCCATCGAAAGAAGTTTCGATGATGTCGATAATGAGATCATGATATATCTCATTACCATATGGAATTGAACCTAACTAGGTCACACAAATAAGGGTTAGGGTCTGGATGTCATCAATTGGGCTAATCCAATTAATTTGGATTAGATCCAATTAGGTTCAAGGAAATCATGCTAGCACTCGATTGAGCCTAACTTTCTCCTCGTGTAATCTTTTCTGTCTCTACTAAGCCAAATATGATTTGACTCATCCAAAAAATCTTGAAAAGGTTTCTCTCAGTCTAAATAAAGTTTATCCAGCTCAGAAAAGATTTGTCTTAATTCATGAGATGAATTTAAGACAAGCACCTGCTAATTTTTGTCACCTGCCAATTTCATTTTAGGACATCTGTCAAATGTTGACATATGGGTCTTAAACTGAAGAGAGCTCATTGAAAAATTTATGTAGAGTGTCCACATGCCTAAATCACATTGAATTGGGTGCCATAATCAGATTATGGCATGAGCCCAATTGGATTAAAGGGGGCGCCCCAAATGGATAAAAATGAAAGAGTCCTGATTAACATGGACTTTTTGGCGCCACCTTGCTTGTGCTTATCTAAAGTTGGTGCCAACATAGGAGAGAGGGTGGGGGTTCTTATCTGATGGGATCAGATGACATCACTCCATCAATCAGAATTTTTTAGAATTAATTAAAATTTTTTGATTGATCGAATGATGTGGCACTGCGCAGCATCTGGGGTCTATAAAATCCCTATCTGTGCCTAGGGTTTGTAAGTTTTTACTCAATACCCAGCCAAAATGAGAATCCTCTCCTCTTCTCCATATCCTCCCTACTCTCCTCTCTCCCCTCTTCACATCCAAGAAGTTGGACGTACATCTGGCAAAGGTCCAAGGCGTGGTGATGCCTGGAACAGGAAGGCTGTAGGACATCTTCGACAGGCTGCTGCTCCAAGTTCAGAAGGAGTTCTGAAGCACTTCCAAATCAGATAGAGATCTAATTTTTGGAGCATATATTCACGAGGAGAAGATATTCTAGGTCTTGTCTGAGTAGATACTGGTAGAGGCCAGGCGCTTGCTTGGCTACATCAGAACCTCGGACTATGCTGAGATCATCTACAGGATAATCAGATTACCCTTAAGGTATTACTTGTTTCCTCATCCCTTTTAGATTTATTTTAGACTTTGTTGGGTATAAAATACCCTCCCAGCCGAAGTTCATGTCAGGAGTAACCCTTCAGGGATTCTACCGACGTTCGACCTTCGACGATATCTTTCCAAACCTCTCCGACGGCCGAGCCTCCGCAACATTCCCAAGTTCTGCTGACGGATAAACTTCCACCAGCACCGATCGGATTCTTCACGACGGACGGACTCCACCCAAGTTTCCACGATGATCGACCACCTGCTAGGCTTCATCCGGACTCCTACAGAAGCCAGACTTTATCCCCAACTCCGACTGCGGGTAGGCTTCATCCGGACTCCTATGGGAGCTGGACTTCATCCCCGACTCCGACTGCAGGTAGACTTCGTCCGGACTCCTATGGGAGCCGGACTTCATCCCCGACTCTGACTGCGGGTAGACTTCGTTTGGACTCCTACAGGAGCCGAACTTCATCCCCGACTCTGACTGTAGGTAGACTTCGTCCGGACTCCTACGGGAGCCGGACCTCGTCCGGACTCCTATGGGAGCCAGACCTCGTCCCTGACTTCGACCGTAGGTAGACTTTGTCCGGACTCTTACGGGAGCCAGACCTTGTCCCCGACTCCGACCGCAAGTAGACTTCGTCCGGACTCCTACGGGAGCCGGACCTCATCCCTGACTCCGACCGCAGGTAGACTTCGTCCGGACTCCTACGGGAGCCAGACCTCGTCCGGACTGCTATGGAAGCCGAACTTCATCCCTGACTCTGAGCTTCTGGACTCCTGTGGGAGTCAGACTCCGAGCTTCTGCTGCAAGCGATCTACTTTAAATTTCTACTACGAGCGGTCCGCACCGAATTTTCACGGTAAGCCTCCACCCGAGCTTCCATTGTGGATGAATTCCTTCCGAATTTCTATTGCAGGCGGCTTCGGCCGAGCCCCCTCGATAAATGATCCCCATCTGGGCTTTTACGGAGATCAGACTCCGATCGAACTCCTATAGCGGACAGATCCCGGACGGACTCCTACGATGCACGGACTCTAGCAGCCAGACCCCTCCAGCGGATGAACCTCTTCAGCGCCATCCGACACCCACTGACCGATCGACCCTCCACCGAATTCTGTGTAAGACCGAGCTTTGTCTATGGAAAGCCTCTGATCGAGCTCCCACAGCAAATGGCCCTCGTCTGTAGTATTAACGCCCAAGGAACCCAACAGCAGAAGGCTCGCCAGCAACATCCGAGCCCCTCTCAGATGGATAGCCACCTCTCTTCCCAAATGCTTCAACCGAGCTTCGACCGACAGGCCTGGACTTCCTGACAGGCCGCAGTAATAGCCACGATTCTGCTCCATCTCCTACGACGGATTTCGTGTGGCTCCACCACTCCCCGCAATAGGCTCCACGCGGCTGGCCACAGTAATAGCCATGATTCTACTCCACTTCCTGCGATAGATTCTGCGTGGCTCCACCACTCTCTAGCAAGTCACGACAACGGACGCCGCTCCACTCTCAGCAACAGGCTCCGCATGGCAGGCCACGATGATAGCCACGACTCCGCTCCATCACTCTTCGTAACAAACTCCTCCTGACCCCGAACGGCCCACTACCAGGCAGTTACAGACGTCGCTATCAGTCTGTTGCACCCTCTGCCTATAAAAAGGAGACCCCAGATACATTATTCTCTAAGCTCTAATTTCTATCTCAAAACTCTGCTAAAATTTTCGTTCGAGCACTCCATTCTTGTTGAGGCAGAGAACTGACTTGAGCATCGGAAGGTCTTGCCGGAGCACCCCCAACTCCGGTTTAGACTTCCTTTGCAGGTCCCGACGGTGATCGCGACTCCCTCGACTCCAGCTTCTCTGACGCAGGTGGATTTTTGCACCAATAGGATTGGCGCTAGAGGAAGGATCTGTGTCTTTGCAGTACCCTTGTTCTTAAAGGAGCGCTCAACGGGACCACCTCCGGTCATCTTCTCCGACATCCTCTTCTCCTTCCTCCGCTAGATCTTCGCCCGATGCCCCCCCGCAAAGCATCCACTCGGCAATCCACGGCCTCCGCGGCCAGATCTCAGGCTCTGACCTCACCTCCAGTTTTTCAGGCTCCTCCTCCTCCTCCGGCAATGGTGGTTGGCACGGAGCAATTCGACCTACTAGTTCAGCAAGTCAGAGGCCTCACTGAAGTGGTGTAGGCCATACATCAGCAGCAGCAGTCGTAGGCATCAGTGTGACTGGAGAGAGCATCGCCAGAACTCCAAAATCTGGTGGTAGGATGGGCCACTTGGGCTAGTCGCCCCATCTTTCCTGGAAAGATGAATCTGAGCGTGGAGAGCCCTCAGTCAGATCATGATTTTACTCATGGAAGATCTCTACCTCCATTTTGCCAGAAGACCCTCGAGACCTACAGTCGAGAGGATTTCCTGGATCAAAGGCTTCGGGAGATGAACCGACGGATCGAGGAACTCTGCCACGCACCCCCCGCTTATGGTGAGGATATTTGTACTGACCCTCCCTTCTCTCAAATGATCATGTAGGAACCGATCCCGCCAAACTTCAAGCTCCCTCAATTTGAAAGCTATGATGGGACTTCAGACCCAGTTGACCACCTGGAGGCCTTTCGGACAATGATGCTGCTCCATGGTGCACTAGACGCCATCCTATGCCGAGCTTTTTCGTCCACCTTGAAGGGAGCAGCGAGAAACTGGTACTCGGCACTGAAGTCGGGTACCATCTTTTTCTTTGATCAGATGAGCCACTAGTTTATGGCTCATTTTGTTAGCAGCTGGCATCCCTGGAGGGGTTCGGAGTCCCTCATCAACATCAAGCAAAGAGAGGGGGAGTCAATTCGGGCTTACGTCAACCATTTCAATGTCGCCGTGTTGGAGATCCAGAACTTGGACCAATCGATCGCGATGGCCGCTCCGAAAGGCGGCCTTCAGAAGAACAACCTTCTATTCTCCCAGAAAAAGAAGTACCCCAGAGATTTTACCGATCTGTTGGCTCAGGCCGAAGGGTACGCCCGAGCAGAAGAAGCCTTCAAGATGAAGGATGAGGAGAACGTGAGAGAGCGGCAGACGGGAGACTCGAGTAAGCCCGCAGTCGAAAAAGGGCCGAGAGAAGTTCAGCCATGTTCTCAAACTCCTCCCAGGCACAAGTGCGCCCAGACTCCTCCCCGAGCACGTAGGTAGAGAAGCCCAGAGTGTCGGGTTTGGCGGGGCTCTCCCCCAGGGAGATTTCGCAGCTATGTCCCCCTCAACGCATCGAAAACTCAGGTGCTGATGGAAGTCAGAGAGCAACTCCCAAGGCCAGAAATGATGCGCACGCATCTCGGAAAGCACAATCCTAACAAGTTCTGCCTCTACCATCGTGACCACGGCCATGATACAAAGGAATGCATTCAGCTTCGAGATGAGATCGAGAAGCTCATCAGACGAGGTCGGCTCGACAGGTTCATTCGACACCAGCCTGAGGATAGAGAGAATCGACTAAGGACCCTGCCGCAGCCTGAGCCACCGAGGAGGAAAGAGCAGCCCGAAGATCGACCTCTAATTAGGATCATCAACTCTTTCTCTGGAGGACCTTGACAGGGAGCAGACCTTCTACAACCTTGAGATTTGAAAAACCTGTAAATGTATTGCGAACGACTTCACTTTAAATCAAGATTCCTTTCAGATCTGTACATCTTTCCCTTTTTGGCATGGACTTGTAACGACAGGGGATGACCCCTTCGGACAATGAAAACAAACCCTAATATGGGCAAAGTTGAAGGCCCGATTATTTGTAGACCGAATGGGAGGAGAGGCCATACAGCGCCCATATGCACCCCCACAGCCATGTTAGGGATAGGAGGAGAACCTCGCCCTAACATGAGCAAAGTCGAAGGCCCGATTATTTGCAGACCGGATGGGGGGAGAGGCCATACAGTGCCCATATGCGCCCCTACAGCCATGTTAGGGATAGGAGGAGAAGCTCGTCCTAACATGAGCAAGGTCGAAGGCCCGGTTATTTGTAGATCAGATTTGGGGAGAGGCCATACAGCACCCATATGCGCCCCCACAGCCCTGTTAGGGACAGGAGGAGAACCTCGCCCTAACATGAGCAAGGTCGAAGGCCTGGTTATTTATAGATCGGATGGAGGGAGAGGCCATACAGCGCCTATATGCGCCCCCATAGCCATGTTAGGGACAGGAGGAGAACCTCGCCCTAACATGAGCAAGGTCGAAGGCCCGATTACTTGTAGACCGGATAGAGGGAGAGGCCATACAGCGCCCATATGTGCCCCCGCAGTCCTATTAGGAACAGAAGGAGAACCTCATCCTAACCTGAGCTGAAACCGATCACATCAAAAATAGGGAAAGAATCCCATCCTGACACCAATTAAGGTCCGGCCATTTGAGACCCGACAAGAAAGAAGAAAATCTTCTCGGCGGCCCTTCTATGCTACCGCGACTCTGTGAAAAGCTAGAGAGGACCCTTATCTAAAAGAAGGAGGGAGATGTGAAGGAACAGCGGCGGGCTACCCCAACGAAAAATGGAGGCCAAACTACACTAAAGACACAAAGGACCTCATCTCCGTGAAGAAGGAGGAAGAGAAAGTGAGATCTACGGTCACGAACAAAAAGGCGAATCAACATGGCAATGGCTAGGAACCTTCAAACGGTGTCGACGTCGAACCAATCAAAAAACACAAGAAACTCGGTAATGACGACCTAATACAAAGATGAACAAGGAACCTTCGAACAATATCGACATCACATGGAACAAAAAATGAAAGAAGTCCGACGGACGATAATTCAACACGACGCACGGATAAGGTAACAAAGACCTTCTTTTCATTTCATTAGCAAAGTGTGTGTTACAGAGCCTGGAAGGCCAAAAAAAAATAACAAACGAACAGACGGCAAAAGAAGACACATAGAAGGACAAAAGGCAAAAGAGCCCTAAGGGGGCCCGGCTTCCTCCGACTTCGAACTTTCGGCTTCGATCCTTGTTAGGGAGTGCTTTAAGCTCTCGACTTCTTCTTCCAATTCTTTGTCCCTCATTAGCATCTCCACATACCTCCGATGAAGCCGCTGGCTTTCGTTCTCCGCCTCTCAGTGCCTCTTTCTCAGGACCTCGGATTCTGCCTCCGCGTCCTTGACTGCCTGCTGCTCGTATACTAGCTAGATCTTCAATTATTGCAGTTCGATCTTCCCCTCCCCAAGGGCGACAGATAGCTCTTCTACAGTCCCTCTCAGGGATTGGAGTTCGTCGGGATCTCGAACAGGAGCAAACGGAGCTCCTTCAGATAACTGCCTTTGAAGGCGGGGAACCTCGTCGGTCGCCATCCTGAGCTTCACCCTGTAGTCATCCACCTACTTGCACCAGCCGGCCCAGTATGCGTTATAGTTCACCTCAGCCTCCTCGAGCTATTGCTGAAGGTCGGAGACCTTCTTCGACCATTCTCGATCGCGGTCGGCCCGAGTCAAAAGCTAGGACGAGCTTCCTTCCAGCTGGCCGATCATCTCCTGTGCAGCCGATAGCTCCGCTCTGAGAGAGCTGATCTTGGAAGCTTGGGCCCAAGATCGGTCGCTGGCACGCTTCTTATGCTCCTCGAGCTCCTTCTCAAAGTTTGCTTTCTTTCGACTGTACTCCATGATCCCCTTCACGTGGAGGTTCCAAAAGTGGATGGCCTCCGCGGTGGCCTCAGAGTGGCTCTCCCTTAACCTGTGAAGTTCACCCTCCATCTCCTTCGACCTTTTTGTTAAATGATAAACTTTCTTCTTCAGATATTGGATAGTGGACTTCAGCAAAATTTCCTGTGGCAAGGGAAGCGCTTCGGCAGGACGCTGCCATCGGGAGACAAAAGCGTCAAGGTGTGTCTTATTGCAGAAAGAAAAAAAAGGGAGAGAAAGAAGAGTGGAGAAGCCCTCCATAAGGAGAAACCCAATTTTATTGCTTGAATATTTTTTTTAAGACAAAAGGAAAAGAAAAATTATGGTAAAAGAAAAATACAAAGTCAGAGGTCTCAGACCTCCGAAGTAGGAGTTGGGGAGCTCGGTGTTCTTGGAAGGGGGGCTGCGGTGGCAGCGGCAGCAGGAGAGGGCCCGGCTTCGTCCTCAGATGCCTCATCCAAGAATCTGAGGTCGAGCTCAGGAAATTTCTTGACCATCTTCTCTTGGCAGAGCTCGAACCCTTTGATGAATGCATCTTGGCCGAACTTGACGTTCAGGTCCCTCATCTCCGCAGAAGCCTTGAACTCCTCCACCGCTTGGACCCTGGCCTTCGAGACCAGAATCAGAGTCTGCTCCGTCAAATTGGCTACCTCGACCTCCGCCTTCCTCACCATCTCCTCCGAGGCCTGCTTTTCTTTCTCAAGGGCAACTCGGAGGTTGGCTACCTCGGTGGCCTTTTCCTTGAGGCGGGCGGCTTCGGCACGACGGCTCTCCTCCGCCTGGATAGCATACCTCCTCGCCTGGTTTGTCACCTCGATGTTGGCAAGGAGCTGGTGCCCGAACTGCAAGGGCGGCCCGAAAGTTAGAATGAAAGTAGAGAAATTGGTTAAGCGAAGGGGTGAGGAGAAGGAAGAAAGTGAATCCATTTACCTCGAGAAAGGACCCTAGGAAGTCCCAAACCCGCTATTCGGGATTGGCGCGAACGATCCTCTGGACGACTTCAGGCAGGACGCAGCCGTCGACCAGTCGCTTTATCAGGTCCTTATCATTAAAGGGATTCTCCACCGGCTCTTCTTCGGAGACATGGGATTCTTCGACGGTGGCTCGGCGGCCGCTCACCCTGCAGGCCACTGTCTTCCTTCTCTTCCCTCTCTCAACCCCTGGCATCTCCTCGAAGCGGGCCCCTGAGGCGGGAACCTCAGTTGGAGAACTCCTTGAAGAGGCTCGGGGAGCCGAGGGCTCGGCGTCTGAAGGAACGTCGACCGTGAGGGCTGCCTGGGCAGGCGTGGCCGAGCTTGTCTCCTTCGTTCTGGCCTTCTTTGCCGATCCGGAGGCCGCGGTGCCTTTTCTTTTGTGAGCCTTGAGGCCCCTGGCGAGTATCCATGCTGCTTCGGCATCCATTCCTAAAAAAAAAAAAAAGAGAGAGAGAAAAAAAAGAAAAGAGAGAAAAAGAGATCAGTAATGGAGTGAAAAAGGAAGAAGTGACATGCGAAAAAAAAAAAGAGAAGAAGAGTAGGAGAAAAGAAGAGGAAAGGAAAGGTGGGATACTCGTAGGATCTAGGGGGCTCAAGCCGATGTTGAACAAAAACTGCTCCTTCAGAAGGTTGGGAAGGGAAGGAGTTGAATAACTAAGAAGTTTTCGAGTGGCCTGAAGGTCGTCCTCCCCCAAGCTAGGAGCCCGACGGACAGAGTCCCTTAGGGAGCCCCAAGGGGGCAATCCCAGCCTCAAGGTCGGGCATTGGACGAAGAGGTACTTCCCCATCCAGTTGTGGATTGAAGAGGGAGCACCTTTCAGCAACCCCTTCTTACCAAACTGGGGGGAGAAATACCACTAGTCCTTTGCCGAGGGGTGGCGCTTGAAGGTGTAAAAATACCTAAACAAAGAAAGAGATGGCTGAACTTCGACTACGTGGCAAAGGGAGAGGAACCCTATCAAAAACCTAAAGGAATTCGACGCGACTGAAGCTAAAGAAATGTCTAAAAAATGGAAAAGAGCGACGACGAAGGGCGAAAGCGGAAGCCAGAGCCCAGCACGGAAGGCCTCCTGGTACAGGCAGAAACGGTCAGGTGGGGGGTGCTAGCCCGGTCGGCAGGACCAGGAAGCTCCAGATCATACTCTAGAGGAACTCCATACTGAACCCTTATCAGTAAAAGTTCATCCGGAGTCAGAGAACAGGGAATGGCGCCCAGCACAAAAATTGAGCGAGGCCCAGCCTTAGTTGTGGGTTCGTCTACGGTATGAGGGTTCTGGGGGGCTGAGGCGGACGAACTCCTGGAACCGCTAGAGGTGGAGGTGCCAGAAGATATTTCAAACAAGGATCTTAAAAATCCTAGAGAAATCAGGCGAAATAAGAGGTGAAAGGTTCGTGGGGGACCAAACCAGAGGAATGCGACAGAAGAAAAATGGAGGAGAAAGGGCACCTAGATGGCAAGAAGAGGAACGAAAATTTCGGGACTGACCTAAGTCGCTCCGAAGGATGCAGAGGTGCAAGGACAGGGATGACTCGAAGAACGCCTAGGGCCAAAGTGGACGCCAAGGAAGGTCAGAGCTCTCGGAGAGAAGGCGGACACCGATAGAACTTTTAGGCAGAATGAGACTCCTAGAGATGGAAACGTGGGTTTAAATAGACTCTGGGATCCGATGCTATAATGAACGCGGATCTCCGTAGGCCGACCCATGCTCGCCATGTGTCCCACTCGCCACAGCAGGTGGCTAAAAGCGGCTGACAGCTGACAAGGCCATTACTGCACCGTCCCTGGGCCAACGCTCCAGCGGGAATTCCAAAAGGACTCTTCGGATCGCTCCGATTTGAAAAGACTCCAGCACGCGCGCATTAAATGCTAAGATTTTCGAGGATGGTCGTGCGCAGGATTCGAGGAGGCAACTTCGGCTGTGAAAATTTCTTTGTACTTCCTTCATTTGAAACTCAAACTCGAAAGTAGGGGGACTGGTGTTGGGTATAAAATACCCCCCCAGTCGAAGTTCATGTTAGGAGTGACCCTCCAGGGATTCTACCGACGTCCGACCTTCGGCGACATCTTTTCGAACCTCTCCGACGGTCGAGCCTCCGCAACATTCCCAAGTTCTGTCGATGGATAAACATCCACCAGCATCGACTGAATTTTTCATGACGGATGGACTCCACCCAAGTTTCCACGATGATCGACCACCTGCTAGGCTTCATCCGGACTCCTACGGGAGCCGGACTTCATCCCCGACTCCGACTGCGGGTAGTCTTCATCCGGACTCCTACAGGAGCCGGACTTCATCCCCGACTTCGACTACAGGTAGACTTCGTCCGGACTCCTACGGGAGCCGGACTTCATCCCCGACTCCGACTACGGGTAGACTTCGTTCGGACTCCTACGGGAGCCGGACTTCGTCCCCAACTCCGACTGCAGGTAGACTTCGTCCGGACTCCTACGGGAGTCGGACCTCATCCCCGACTCCGACCGTAGGTAGACTTCGTCCGGACTCCTATGAGAGCCGAACCTCATCCCTGACTCCGACCGCAGGTAGACTTCGTCCGGACTCCTACGGGAGCCGGACTTTGTCCCTGACTCCGACTGCAGGTAGACTTCATTCGGACTCCTACGAGAGCCGGACTTCATCCCCGACTCCGACTGCAGGTAGACTTCATCCGGACTCCTGCGGAAGCTGGACTCTGAGCTTCTGCTGCAAGTGGTCTACTTTAAATTTCCACTACGAGCGATCCGTGCCGAATTTTCACGGTAAACCTCCACCTGAGCTTCCATTGTGGATGAATTCCTTCCGAATTTCTATTGCAGGCAGGCTCCGACCGAGCCCCCTTGACAAATGATCCCCATCTGAACTTTTACAGAGATCGAACTTCGACCGAACTCCTATAACGGACAGATCCCAGATGGACTCCTACGATGCACAGACTCCAGCAGTCGGACCTCTCCAGCGGATGAACCTCTTCAGCACCATCCGACACCCACTGATCGGTCAACCCTCCACCGAATTCTACGTAAGATCGAGCTTCATCTGTGGAAAGCCTCTGGCCGAGCTCCCACAGCAAATGGCCCTCGTCTATAGTATTAACATCCAAGGCACCCAACAGCAGAAGGCTCGCCAGCAAATTGGGCTCAAACCAATGAGCCACATTAGGTCCTTGGGTTAATTGATTCTACATATAAGATTCAATCGATTTGATCAACAATAATTGTATGATCATTAACTTAATAGATCTGATCTTTATCAATACTTGACTTGATTTGATCAATTACTTAATCGAATTAGACCCATATGACTCAAATCAAAAATCTTAAATGCAATCTTATTACATGACCTAATTAATGGTTTTTCCATGACCAAAATTCTCATGTACAAACATAAGTTTTAGATTCTAGAATCATATTTCAAATCTAAATTTTTTATATAAAAATAAATTTTAAAATATAAAAATATTTTTTAGATTTTAACATATGAACATATATCATATATATGCATATAAAATTAGATCTAAACAAAATTTTATATCTAAGCATGATTTCATATATCTCATATACTAATTATGAATCAGATTAAAAGTAAATTTATGATCTAAATATGTAATCATATATCACATATATAAATCAAAATTTAGATCATATAAAAATTTTAGATTTTATGCATGCATCTATGTATCACATTAACATGAACTAGAACTCTTTCTAGATCAAAATTCAGTTCTACGCATGCAATTACATATCATCTATATATTTTAAAATTAAATTTAAAATTAAATTTTAAATTAAAAAATCTATCTATACATCTCATGTATCAAGAAAAAATTTGATTTTGAAATTTTTTCAAAAATATGTATATCAAAATTCAGCATATGAAAACTCATGACTTTAGTACTACTGTTGGAATTCAAGGTTTGGTGCATGCATATGTGTTTCAAAAATTTTATTTTCTAAATATTATAGTAGAGAATAAGATTAAAATATTTTTAATCTAAATTATGTATACATAAAAATATAAAATCATATGGATCTATCTCATATACTGAAATTGATATATGCTGAAATTCAGATTGTGATCAAATCACATACCTATTTCACAATCTTTTTTTTCAAATTTGGATTTGGAAGAGAAGAGGTTCTCTTTTAGCCATACAAGTATCTGGCCTCTATAAGCATCCACTCAGGATCAGTCTGAAACAGTCCTCTTTAATCTGAATTTTGGTTCTCCAAAATTCAATCTACTGAATCTAAACGAAGCCTGGATCACAATTAATGCTCGATCTTTCTCCTTAATCTTCTTCTTCTCCTCTTCTCTAGAGTTTTTTCTTACTTTGTGCTGTTACAAAACATTAGCAACCAGTAGATTATAGGATGCCCAACACCTTGGACGTGGAACTCCTTGGGACTCGCATCCCAAGGGATGGGCATATAGAACGCCCAAGAGAAGAGAAAGGGAAAGGGAGAGAGGGCATGGGGAGAGCCTTTAGGTATGAGGGACTGTTAGTTTAGATGTACTAGGGATCTTAGGGGAGGTCTCTTTAAATAGGCATAAGGATTGAATCCTATTCAATCACATAATAGAAGTTCTACTTGTATTGGGTTTCCTATTAACTTAAGTTATCCAACTTACTTTAAGAGATCCTTTCGGTGCCAACAATTGGGGCCCTTGCACCCATAATTAGACACCCTAAAATACATCCAAGAGACACCCCATAAGAGAACTAAAAGCCCTCTAATCAATGGACACACCCAACTTGATCAAATCAAGGTGGCACCCAAAAAAACTATCAAGAAAATTAATTAAGGACTTACATCCTTAATTAATATGATCCATAACCTTAGACACCCAACAATTAGAGTCTCATAAATCTTATTCATGTAGGTTATTAGCATATAATTAATTTAGAATTATCTTATCAAATAAGTAATCCCAATAGAAAGAGAAAATGAGTCCAACCATATGCTAGCAAGGCTATCATGAACCCAATAGGTTTCTTTAAACCCAATTGACACTTTAATAAGCTTAATTACTTATTTTAGGTCTAATTTCTTTGTTGTATGATCTCATAGATTCAATTCTATCTGAGAGTGAGATATACAATGATCTTTATCATTATATTATTGAAACTCTTTTCAATGGATCAAAATAATTTCACTCTAACTCAGCAAGAATTATCGATCCAGAATGATCCTAGTGAGCTCTCATAATCCATCAGTGATACCTAATAGTATATAGTGGCAATCTAGTAAAACTAAAATAAATCTCTAGGTGTAGTTAATGTGTGATTCAATCCTTCTATTATGAGTCCCGACTAGATGACAGGTCATGGATAAATCGTCAAACCTCAACATCAGTCATATGATAGATTCGATTAGCTCAAGTCTAGTTATGACTTCTATGAAAACTCTTTTCCATCAATCACATTACTAAGGCTATAGATTCTTGGACTTAGCCTTTTAAATTTTATAGGATTACTCCTCTCTATCAAGGTCGATAGATCCTGTCTTGATGCACATCCTACTTCTACAGTGGACCAACTGTCGTCAACATCCATTATAGGGGCTCACTGAGATCCATGTTTATGTGTCAGTCAAACTTCAGCAGCCTCACTGCGAGCAGCAATATCATCTCAAGTCAAAAGATCAGTCACACAACTATAGCATCAAGATAATCACTGATGATTGAATAGAAATCTAAGTAATCTCTCTTATAGTTACGCTCACTACTAGTTGTTCTCTAACAACTATCTGCACTTATCATCTTGTGTCTCTACATAATAGACTAGAGACTCATTTATCTCAAAGAAAGTGATTTGTACGTCAGTCTATCTAGATCAATCACCATCCTCATGATGATCCTATGATCGGGAGCATTTAAAAATTAAATACATGTCTCTAATTCTCAACACTTTGAAAATATGTATCGAAACTAATTCCATGGATGATGCAAGGACACATCACACTTGAATAAAAAAAAATTATCCTTTTATTGATCATATCAATATATTAAGTATAAAATTATGTCCTAAAATTATTACAATGTGTCAGCCATATTGGCTTCTAGGACATACATCTAACACCATGGCCTCCTCCTCTACTTTAGTAGGCAACTCCAAGAATGGTTTCAATCGTTGTCCATTTACTTTAAAAGTAGCACCATTGCTTAGATTCTTGATCTCTACAATTCCATGAGAGAAAACTTCTATTACTATATAAGGTCTTATCCATCTGAATCTAAATTTTTCAGAAAATAAATATAGCCTAGAGTTATACAAAAAAACTTTTTGACCAGATAAAAATAATTTTTTAAGAATTACTCGATTATGAAATACTTTAGTTCGTTCTTTGTATATACAGAATAAAGTATTAGCGATGCAAAAAATTCATTGCTAATAATCATATTTCGTCAGTAATAGTTATTAGCAATGAAATTATCATCGCTAATATGTAGTCACAAATAATGGTATCGTTGATAATTTTTTACGATGAAAAAAATTTTTTCATCCCCAATAATCGATATTACCGATCAAAAATTTTTAGCATTAAATTTTTTTTTCAAAAACTATTTAAAATGAAAAATTTTAGTCATAAAAAAAATAATTTATGATGAAATATTATGTTGCTAATAAAAAAATAATTTAAAAAATTATTTATGATGAAATACTTTTATCATTATTAATTTAATTAAAATTTTTTATAAAATTTAGATTTATAAAAAAATATTAGCAATATAAATATTTTATCATAAATATGATAATTTTTGATGTAAATTTTTATTGCTACTAAATTATCAATTATTTATGATGAAACTATTTTTATCGCTATTAATTGAATATAAAATTTTAATATTTTTAAATTTATTAAAAAAATTATTTATGACCAATTTTTTTCATCACTAATATATTTTTTGGTGATCAATATTTCATCAAAAATAATTCTATCACTAAAAATTATACATATTTTTTTTAAAATAATTTATGAATATATTTTTTTAGTTTATATTTATAATATTTTTTATTTATAATCTATAAAATTAAAATAAAAAATTTATACAATAAATCTATAAATAAATTTTATTATTTTATTATATTAAATTAAAATTATAAGATATCTGAAATAAAAATAAAAAGCTACATAAACAGGTCGTCAAGTGTCAGCATCCGCAGAAGGAGAATAGGCTGGAGAAAAAGATCACTCGAAAGAGCTCAGACCGGCTTACTGCTACCTTATCGATTGCATCATTCACTCTATCTATGCCATCCGCTCCATCATCTGGGTCTAGAATAGCTGGTACTCATCAATGTGTGCAGCCAATTCATCAGCTCGCTGCTCAGCCCACTGTCGATCCTCAATAGCCTGCCTCTGCATCTCTACCAGTCGAGCATCGCAGGTAGTATGGATGTGAGCCCTGGATGAGCATGAGGATGAGGGAGCACCGATCCCATGCCCTAGACCCCTAACATAATAGGATCTCATACCAAGTATCTGATTACAGATCTCATCTTCTGTGGGTGTGGTCGAGCCCATAGGGGTAGGTTGGGATCTGATGCCTATCATACGATCCTGAAAATTAAAATTATAGCTATTTTAATTTTACATTAAAAATCAAACTATGAATGAAAAAAATAATTAGAAAAACTTACAAAAAGCTCCTGGCTCCTCATCGTCCACTCCCCTGATCATCGCTGGTGGGTCCGCTGGTAGATATCGATCCTACCAAGAAACTCGCCACTCTCTGCATCTCTTTGCAATTTGAGAATAATTAATTAAATTTTTTTTAAATAGTTAGAGAGTTAAAATATACTAATTAAAAATTACTTACCATCTGCTCCATATGACGAGCGAACTATCTCGAACCCCCACAGTGCGACATGATCTGTCTCGTTCGATTCACAGTGTTCTGGACATATCATCTCTATACAGTTAGCAGTCAAATTAGTAGGTAATAAACTGAATTTAAAAATAAATGATTCAATTATTAAACTCTAAAAAATTGTAGATGTGTAATCTCATATGCCGGATCCTCGTAATGCTGGCATACGAGAGCCCAATCATCCATAATGATGCTGTCATAGGGCCGCTACTGCGTTGCCTCCACCCCATGGTCCTGCATCACATGGTACCAATGCTGATGAATGCGGTGGTGATATTCCTTGAAATACAAACATTAATAAGCATCCATAGCTCACCACACATGATCCTCCATAAAATTAATAATATCAAATACATCCTGCCAATAACAAATTAATATTAGAAGAATATCATGCTAATTAAATATTCACAGTATAATTTATTTTATCTATAACTAGGTGTAGAAAATCTCTCTCTGAGGCCGTACAATATAACGCCAATCGAAAAGCATCATAGGGGCATAGTTATGGCATATGATGCACAGCTCGATCTGCCATAGCTCGCACCATCCCCTAATGGGCCTGGTGTAGCTGGGTGGTATCTCAATACAGAGATGCTGTCCCAAGTGCTCGCATTTCCAATGCTCTAGAGTGAGGTTCTTCGATGGACCTCGCCTTTGCCTCACCACCTTTGGAGACTGACCTGAAATAATAATAAATAAATCATTAGTATAATAGCTATCCAAATAAAAATAATCAAATTTTATTATATAAAAAGTATAATAATATCACTCGAATCCGTCTCACTGGGATCCACCTCACTCATACCTACCTCACTGGGACTTGCCAGTGCAAGACCCTCTGGCTACTCTGCTGGCACGGCAGTAGAAATGGGTGAAGGTGCCTCAGCCTTAGGGGTAGGCTGCGAATGTGAACGTCATCGTCTGTCTTCTGGTACCATACCTGCAATTTTTGACATATAAATGAATATAATATTGAACAATATAGTGAAAAATAAATTATATTCTAATGAATAGAATTATATTGCATACCATTATTATAAGAGAAAATTCAACAAAGAACATAGATCTACTCATCAATATTTGTATCTTTCTCGATGTGTAGGTCCTCCTTCGAATCATAATAATTGACTAATGTATCGTCTTCTATCTCGTCGTCATTTATGAACTAATCATCGCCCTCTGACTAATCAAGATTAAATATAAAATCAGCTTCAACTTCGTTGGATGGCAGATTAGCCCTATTCAAAAGTGCTGTTACAAGTTCTTCATCAACAAAAAGCTCGGCTAATATTTGTTCTTCCTTTTGAAAAACTTCCTCTTCATGTAAATCTGAATTTTCATCCATCTCTAGTCAGATTGGTATGTCAGATATATATCTAGGTATTATTTTTTGTACGACATGCCAATTACCTCGATACTTTGGATCCTTTAAATATATTACTTGTTTCACTTGAGTTGCTAATATATACAGCTCATTCTAGTATCATGTTCATGCAAAATTTATACTGATAAAGTGTGGATCGATATGAATATCGATCTTTTTATTGCTAATATCCCATCATTCACACTAAAACAAAAATACAGAATTACTGGACCCATACTTCAGTTCTATAATATCTATCAGTGCACCATAATATTCAATCTCTTCTTCTCCTTCATATCCTATCATAGCAATCCCATTATTCTAGGTCTGTCATTGCATCTCAAGCTCCATTGTGTGAAATCTCATTCCTCCAATGATACAGGATGCATAGTAGTTAACTCTTCAATCGAGGTCATATGCTAAATCATACAACTCATCGATTGCACCTTCTTCTTTATTAAAATACTTATATTTCATCTACATCATAACATAAAAAATTATGTTGATTCAAATAATTATTTTTATAATTATTAAAAATAACGTATTACTAGCACAACTTACAAGGTCTCCAAATTATTTTATAAATTCTCTCCTATATTGATCATCAACATCCATATTATTCTTTCTGGATAGTATACTCTTGTGCTCACTACAACAAATCATGATTTTTAATTTTACATCGATATAAAAAAATTTATTTAGAACATTAAAAAGTATGCTAAGATGTACTTACTCAATGAAATCTTCAATTTCTTCACAATTATTTATAACTTAGAAGTGTGCCTTGGATAGCTCATTCATGTCCATAAATTCATATCTACTTTCGGACCCAAAATCAATAGTGAAATAAAAATAAATGATTCTTTCATGTACTTCTAAGGTGACATATTATACACAACTAGCATCACAGGCCACAGGCAATAGAAAGTACTCAAATTGCCAAAGAGATTAAATCCATCTATCACTAGACCAAGCTAGATATTGCGTGGATCACTCATAAAGTGTGGATGCTTTGCATCAAAGTCTTTCCACACTACAGAGTTGATAGGATGGCTAAGTATGTTCTCCTTCGAAACCCACTGCTTATGATGCCATCTCATTTTTTCAGCTATCTTTGTGGACATATACAACCTTTGAAGTCTTGGAATCAATAGAAAATACCTCAAAACCTTTTAAGGTATCTTCTTTTCTTTTCTATTATCAATTTTATACCTAAGCTCATCATATTTTGGACATTCAGTTGCCTGTTTATTATCCTTATAAAATAATATACAGTCAATTTTGCAGGCATGTATAGGAATATAGTCAAGTCTCAATTTTTGCATATATATTTTTGCTTCAGAAGATGATTTTGAAAGTTTCTCTCCATCAGGAAGAGCAGCTTTAATCAATGCTAAATTTTGATCAAATAACTTCTGACTCCATCAGTTCACAATTTTAATATAAAGTAATTTTATCAAAAATTCTAACTTGGATAACTTTGCACAATTTGGATAGAGTGGCTCTCGTGCATCCTTTACAAGCTTTGCAAACTGTTCAGAAGTCCCTTGTACCTCAAGCCAAATATTGTGTTCATGACCAGAATTGCCTTCAGATGCACTAGTACTCATGCATATATTTGAATAAATATCCTGATGTAAATCATTCAATAGTTCTCCTATACCACCATGTTCGACAAGTTCAGCAGCATCACTATCATCTTCAGTATCGTTATCATCACGCACAACTTCATTCAGATCACCCTCCCCATGCAATATCCAGCAGTATACTTCTTGTTCATACCATAATGTAGTAGATGCTCTGCAACAAGTGTTATGTGATGATATACCATATTGATATATCTCTTGCATGGATACTTTATCTTACTAGCACTGTCAGTCTTATGTCATGCAAACTCAATAAAATCTCAAACACCTTTTCGATATTCAGGTAAAAAATACCTCTGACATTCATCCAACTTTTGTTGATATCCATCTAATAACAAACACAAAAACCATTAATAACAAAAAAATTCAGTGATATTCATCCGAACCAGATCCCGACCCAAATTTCAGACTGAATCTCGACTTGAATTTTGGACTAAATCTCAATCTAAATCTAGACATGGATCATTTTATATAAAACAGTACACATTTAAGAACACAGACTGAACAGTAACATAGAAAATCTTCTTCCACCAATTTAATGAAGCAAAAATCTACGATCCTATCCATTTCAAATCATTACTAATAGGTGTGGCCCTATCCTTTTCAGAAAAATAATAATCTTATTATTGTTATTAGTCAATATTTTATTTCATTATTATAAAAATTTTGACAGTATCTCCTCATGGTTCTCCAAGTATACGATGTGAATATAGTGTCTACACATCCTATCCACCATATACCTAGAGAATAGTGGATAAATAATTACTAACTACTATATAATAAAATAAAATATCAACTATTAACAACAATAAGATCATTACTTTTCTAAAAAATCTGAATACGAGATATCCAAGAGTCGATCTCGATCAAGATCGACTCTTGAATGGGAATCTATGGCTCGATCTTGATCAAGATCGACTCTTGAATGAGAATCTACAGTTCAATGCAATTTAACTACCATCTCTAAACATACATTCAGAGATATATTTTTAATTTATCAAAAAAGAGTAACTCTGTATTAAAATTTTTTCATCAAAAATTTTAATAGAATTTTTTTAAAATAAAAATATTTTTTATATTTAATTATAATAAGTAAAAGCACACAAAATAGTACATAAAATAATTAAATTATAATAAGCAAAAGTAATGTGCATTATGCTAATGGAACAACAAAAAATTTATAAAATTCAGCAGTAATACTAAAAAATTTATGAAATAAACATAAAATAAACTATAAGTAGTTGAGCATGCAAAATAATATTAACATAAAATAATAACACGAAACTCAATCCCACGTCGAATATCCTCCGCTCCCTCTCCCTCATCTTCCAAATTTATCAAAAGCAGCATCGTGGAGGCATTCCCGCAGATAGGGCTGGAAGTGTGTCAGGCTGTCAGGAGGTCCTTCGAGTCGGCCCGAGGTCCATCGGATCGAGCTTTGGACTCAGTCCTAAACCATTTAGGCCAGGCTTTAGCCAAAAAAATAGGATCTGTTTGGCCATCGGGCTGGGCTCGGGCAGACATTTGGCCTGGCCCAGAGCCGACCCGATTGAGTTTGGGCGATTAACCACCCCTCTCCCCCGACCCCGACTCAATCCACATTTTAACTTTTATATATATAATAAATAATTTTTTATATTTTTTAAATATTTTTTACCTAAAATTTTTTTTCTTAAATATTCCTAAATAGGCTCCGGACTCAGCCCCCGCGACCCCCGCTCCTGTAGCGCCGCCACCATCACCCACCCCATGCCGTCCGGACTCGACCCCCACTCCCGCAATGCCACCACCGTCACCCAGCCCCGTGACCCACCCCTGCTATGCCGTCGCCCTCTCCAACCTCCCACGACCTGGATTCCAACTTGAATCCTGATCAGATCCCAATTTGGATCCCAACCCAGATTGGGATCTCGACCCGAATCCCGACTTCAATCTAAATTTCGACCTCGATCCAATTCAGATCGTGATCCAAATTTTATTTTATTAATCAAATAATAAAATATTTGATTAATATTTTATTTTTAATTTTTTTTCTTTTTCTTTATTTCTCCTTCATTTCTCCCTTCCCTTCCTCCCTCTTCGGCCACCCCGACCGACCTTCCTCCCTCCCCATTGTGCAACCCCCTCCGCCCCCTGACTCCTGGCCCCCATGTCACCCCTGGCCACCCACCCCCACCCTTGCAACCCCCTCCACCCCACGACCCCCTCCCCGCCCCCGTGTCACCCCCGACCACCCACCCCCACCCCTGCAACCCCCTCCGCCCCCCAACCCCTCGGCCCTCGTGTCGCCCCCGACCGCCCACCCCCACCCCTGCAACCCCCTTCGCCCCTCGGTGGCCCGATCAACCAAAAAAATGGGTGGGAAGAACCCTTACCTCCAACGAACGGCAATGGTGATGGCGAAGAAGCCCACGACAATGACGGCAGACGGCAGCGGCAATGATGACGGTGGAGACGAAGTCACCGACGAGAAAAGAGGGGGGAAGAGCTCGGAGAGGGAGAGGGAGAGGGAGAGGGTTTCGTAGGGGGAGAGGGAGAGGTAGAGGGGGGAGAGCTTGGAAGGGAGGGGGGAGAGCTCAAAAAGGGAAGAGGGAGGGGGGAGAGCTCAAAGATGGGAAAGGGAGGGGGGAGGGAGAGGGTTTCGCGCAAAGGAATGTTGAGTTGATGTTTAATAAATGAACAACTATTAGTGATAAAAATTTTTATTGTTAATATGATTATTAATGATGAAAAAATAATTTTCATCATAATAAGTCCCACCAAAAATTTCTTACTAAAAAAAATATTTTCTCTAAAAAAATTTTATCGAAAAAATTCATGAAATAAATTATTGATGATGGAAAAAAATATGCATTGTTAATAAGGCTATTCATAATGGAAATACAGTTTCCATCGCTAATAAATACCATCTAATTTTTTTTTCTCTAACAATTTTTTTTCAAAAAAATAAAAAAAATATTTTTAAAATGGTATTATCGATAAAAATTTTTTGCATCACTAATAAATTTTTTTTATTAACAAATTTTTTCTTCACAAAAATTGATAAAAATAATATTTTTAGAATATATTTAGTGATGAAAAATAAATTTATATTGTAAATAATTTTTTTTAAAAAAAATTAAAGACTATTTATGATAAAAATTTAGTTTACATCGTTAACAATTAAAAAAAAATTCTTCCAAATTTTTTCAATCTAAAAAAATCTTTCCAATAATAATTTTATAAAAAATTAATTTTGGATTTTTTACATCAAAAAATTTTCCATCCCAAAAATTTAATAAAAAAATGACATTAAAAAATTATTTATGATAAAAAATAAAATTGATTTTCTTTAATATAAAAAATTTTTGGTCTCAAAAAATTTTCCAAAATAATTTCATCAAAAAAAATAATTTTTTATTAGTCAAAAAAATTTTATATAAATAGTTAATTTGTGATATTTTTTTTAAAATATTTTTTTTAAAAAAATATATAAAAAATATAATTACAATAAAAAATTTAATTTATGTTGCTAATAATTATTATAAGAATAGCTCTTTAGCTTTCATAATAGAATGGGCACTATGGAAGATCGATAGCTTTGAGATCTTTGATTTTTAAGAAGATCATCTTCTTTTTGGAGTCCTCATTCTGAAACTCAGAGTATAAAAATATCACGATAATTTTGAGATCATGAGAGAAATTTATCAAAATTGAGATTTAAAGGATAGAGTAGGGACAAAAAGTTAGAGATTCAGAAGCTCGTATATTGCATGCATGTGAGGATCGAGCTTGAGAAATTCAAAAAAAAATATGTGAGCATCAAAGATCTAGCAATTAACTAGAATCAAAGTAGAAGCTCATATTTATGCTTTGCATTGCTAAGAAGATGATTGCTCATATTGTTTGTCTTCTCATTATTGAAACTCCTATAGAGATATATTTGAGCGTCGATCGATGCAGAAAGCATGGTACTTTTCAAGATTGTGAAAGTCATGCTAGAATATGTTACTTAACTATATAGTTTTTGTATAAAAGGAGGCTCCTTTCATGCAGCTTAAGACAGACACTCCACCAGAAGATTCATTGATATCACTAGTAATGTGACAGCAATGAACAGATGAATTTTATATCATAAATAAATGTATAGCTCATTTCATTCAAAAGAATCTATTCATTCTACTCTATGAATATCATCCACTTTCATATAATTTTTTCATACAAAAAGTTTGATCTGGATCATAACTCATATTTACTTCTTTACCATATAAAAGGATAAAAGATGTATATAGTTGCTACAAAAAATAGATGCAGTTACCTTACATAAAATCAAAAATTTAAAGTTTTATGATTTTTTAAATTTTTAATTTTTTAAATATTGATGATTAAATTATTTTTATTATAAATAATTAAGTATTTATGATGTAAATTTTTTTTCATCATAAATACTTAATTATTTATGATAAAAAAATTTATCACAAATAATAAATAACTTTTAATTTTTTAAATTTTTAATTTTTTAAATATTGATGATGAAAATATTTTCATCATAAATAACTAAGTATTTATGATGTAAATTTTTTTTATCATAAACACTTAATTATTTATGATGAAAAATTTTCATCATAAATAATAAATAATTTTTATTTTTTTTAAAATTTTTATTTTTTTAAATTTTGGTGATAAAATTTTTTTCATCATAAATATTCTATTATTTATGATG